>NC_091754.1:35274404-35404404 GCF_043380555.1 Nothobranchius furzeri
CCATCACTTATTCATATCTGGTGTAGCTGTTTTGTCTGTGAAGCGTGTTTTATTTTTGTTTTCTATCTGCTCGTTGATCATCCTGAGGACCACGGAGAAGAACCCAGCGAGTTCCGCTCAGGCCGACGGTTCAGTTCTTCTCTACAGAAGGAAAAGCAGCAGATGAGGAGGAGAGAGGTCATACGAGACAGGACGATTCAGAGGGAACGGCTCGTCCTTTTTTGTCTTGTTCAAAGACACGACACCACGAACGTGTTGCTTCCTAATGTAAATGCCAGTGACTGAATTTCCTGTGTGAGCAGAGCCGCACACAAGGACACCAAATAAACCACTTATTATATACGTTTCTATTTCTGGTGTTTGTTTCACTGTAAACAGACAGAAATCTGCCTCTGATGAACTAAAACGACCCATTAGAAGTTTCAGAGCCATAAAACGTGACGTGCTTCAGCACATCCTGCTTGATTTAGTACATTTATGATGTTTTTGGGTAGAAAAACAACAACGTGAGGAATTATGATGAAATCGGCCAGATTTCAGCGTATTAAGAGGAAGTGTTGCAACAACCTCTCTAAAACGTTCCCTATCATCAACAAATATGTCTTTAATATTTCAGCTTTCAGTTTTTCTGGTGTACAAAAGGCCTGTTTGAGTAGTGAAGGAGCTGCGGAGAAGTAAAAGAAGCGTTTCTCGGCCCTGAAACCAGCCGGGTGTGACCGGCAGCAGCAACTCGCTGCTGAAGGTGTGAAACACACACTCCAACGCTGACAGGCTCTGGTTTAGCTGGAAACTAAAATGCTCAGTTGTGTCTGCCTCCGGAGGAGGAACGTGTCTTCTGAAGGTTGTAGGAGACATTCATCCTGCTGGCAGGAAGAGATAAGTTGTTTTTGTAGCAAAGCAGAAGAAGCGAAACCTGAACCAGCTCATCTGGACACTTTCGGCCTCCGCCTGTCATCAGTCAGAAATCTGTGTGAGCTGTTCCTGATCTCCTCTGCTCTGGACGGCTCCTCCGTCACGTCCAGCCAGTATCGGGTCATGTACCTTTACTCGTTTCTGGTGAGTAACTTTATTCTCTAAGAACATCTCTCACGTCTCAGAACTCTGATTTAAAAGTTTGTTCATGCATAAACTAAAATTCCCCACCCAAAAAAAGGATGCTTCCCGTTTCCATGGTAACGGCTTATGAGAAGGATCTGGGTCAGAATAGATGCTTCACATTGAGTCTGAATGTGAGCTGTCAGGAACCACTGAAGTTCAACCGAGCACGTGGTGCAGGAGCGCTCCCGAAGCTCTCTGTCTCTCGTGCACGTGTTCGGCCACATCAGCGTGTCGCACACGCGTTTCACCATCATCAGCCACCTGCACAGCAGCAGTCCTCCTCTCCACTTCGGGTTCTGAGCTGATGTTGCCTCACAGGGCTTGTTTCAGTTGAAGTGAAGCTAACCACAAACTTCCTTTTTAGCTCGCTGCACAGGTTCAACTTCTTGTTCCACTTTTGTAGGCCTCGCTCCACCCAGCAGCGCTCCTATGGTTTGGTTTTCTACACGTCGGGTTTTAAGTCAGGGGTGGGGAACCCTGGTCCATCGAGGGCCACTGTTTCAACCCTACATCATCACACCTGATGTCAATCAGCAGGTGATGAACAGGCAGAGCTGCAGAACAGGTGAATCAACCACTGAATCAGAAGTGTTGGAGCAAAGACGTGCAGGAGACCGGCCCTCGAGGACCAGGGTTCCCCACGCCTGATGTAAGTCCATGCACACGGTTCTACCGGTTAATCCGGTGCTACAGCAGGACAGGATTGTGCAGAGGAAAACAAAAACTCAACTGCAGTGAAGGAAGTGTTTAAGAAGTCACCCGTCCATTCACGTCTCCATTAATCAAAAACACAAGGAGTTACACTAGACAGCTATTTTCAGCCCGTCTTGCCGTGTTTTCGGAAGAACGGATGAAAATCCTTCTCCTTAAGTAGAGATGTGGAGTGGATGTGAAGGCACCTGCTCTCATCCCGGTTTACCTGAGATGTGAGGAGGCAGCGGATGATTCCTGGAGTGGAGGGTAACCGTCTGTCCGTCTCTTCTCCTCAGCTGGTCCGTCTAACCGTGCTGCTCAGCGCCTGACAGGCAGTGCTCTGACGCAGGGTGACAGCACGTCTATTGAGATCTATGAGGAAGGAAGTGACACGCAACGCTTCAGAAACAGGAATCAAAGTTGTTTTGTCTTTATATGGAAATGCATGGCGGCTGCAAGTGAAGGTGACCTCCCGCGCCCGCTTTGTGGGGATGTGGTGAGGCGTCTTAGAAACCAATGGGATGGTAGCGGGACAGGGAAACGGTTCACACCAACACGAGGCCGTAATTACCAGGAAACCAGAAGATGCGGAGAGCTCATCTGCAAAGCAAATCAAAACCATTTAGAAATGAAAATTAGAATAAAAGGTGCTTTTTTGCAACATTTATAAAAACGTTTCTGTTATCTGGTTTTGCAAATGAACTCTTCACATGTTTGCTTAGAAGATGATTTCAGTACAGAGTCAGATTTCTAAACCACCACACAGGGATGATGGGTGAGGTTATAAATAATCATTTAATTCAGGTCTGAAACTCACTCACTCACCTTCATTAACCCCTTCATCTTCAGTAGGGTCAGTGGGAGCTGGTGTCTGTCTCCAGCAGTAATCAGAGGACAGGCAGGGGACACACCAATCAATCAATCAATCAATCAATCATTCAAAATTTATTTATGAAGCGCTTTTCATACAAATGCAGCTCGAAGCGCTTTACAATATTAAAAACATCCGGACAGCAGTCGGTTTCCCACCCCTCCCACACAGATTAACATTAGAGATCCCCTTTGTTTCTCCCTCCTCCCACCCTCAATCCCGGAGAAGTATGAAAGCTAAACGCTTCCGTCAATCCGTGTGTGTCTGTCGCTTGCGGAGCTGACGGAGAAGCATGAACCAGGCTTAAGATAACAAGTTAAGAAACAAATTAAACATAAACAGCTGATAAATAAAAAGCTAAATAAAACACAGTGATAAAAGATGACCAAGTAGAAAACATATAAATAAATTTATAAAATATTGTACAACAAAGTATTAAGACTGGTTAAAACTAATAATTATTGCAAATTAAAATAAATTTGTAGGAAAATATGTGTTATTTAATTAAAAAGAGTAAGTAATAAAATACTGATAAAATATATAAAAGATGGTAAAAACAGGCTAAAATAGATCAAAATCACTTAAAAGCTATACTAAAAAGGTGAGCCTTGAGCCTGGCCTTAAAAACAAGAACACTCTCTGTCCATCACAAAGTAAAAGGCACGTGGAGTTTATCAGAAATATGAGAATAAACAGAAAAGCAGTTTTTAAGAACTTTAGTTAAATTTGAAATGACCAAATGAGAACAAAAGAAGGCTAACAAACAGGAAGATGGTTAAAAATATTTCCACCTGCTTTTTGAGATAGTTTCAAAGTCTCATTGTTTTATCACAAAATAAATATAGAGCAAAGTTAAAACCAGGAAGTAGAATATAAAAAGAGCTGGGTTCCCTTCAGGACCCTGAACCTGGATCCCCTTTCTGATGATGTTTCATTAATCTTCATGTACTATGACAATACACAGTAGAACAGCATAGGTGCATGTTTATCCTTGGATACTTAGATTTTCCCTCCTTTCCTTTTAAGACATCTGGAATAATGGTAAAAATCTTACCTTGCATGGGTAGACCTTAACGAGGTTCCAGGTAGAGCTGCAACTGCAGCCAGGAGAAGAAATGGAAGACCAAACATCTTCTGAGCAGCATTTTACAGAAACAGGCTGTTTCACCACACCTCTTATCAGTTTGGAGCATGATGAACTCAGTAATAAGTACCTCCAACTTTATGGTTGATCCTTTCAAACATTTGTTTTTTTAATGCTTGCATCTCAATGAGGTGAGTGGGAACATTTCTCCTAGTGGGGGAGACGGCCGCACGAAGGGCGTCTTCTGTCTTCAACTGTTGTTTATTTTTAATAAAATGTTTTCCACCTTTCAGTGTCCCAGGTTTGGTGTTCTCGTACAAAGTCCAAACAGTCTGATCTGTGTCGTTTGTGTGGTTTTTAAGCCCTGCAGTCTCAGAGGCCGTCTGATGGTTATGGGGCTTAAGTTGGGTCGAGGATCGTCCAGGGTCTTGATGGAGGACAGCCTATTGGATACTCTGGCTCAGTGTTGTTGACATTTCTTTGGGTCTTCCACTCAACTGTTTGTTCCATAGCCCTCAGGACCATTTAAGAAACTGTAAACGACTGTCTTCCTGCCCAGCAGCAAAGGTGAACAGAGACCCTGCTTCTGCAGCTCAGCAACCTGACAGAGGTAAAAAAGGGTTTCTTTGTCTTTGCCATCAGAACGTCATGGCAGTGTGACTACCCGACACAAAACTACGATGAATCTGCATTTTTGCACAAATTTGGCCTTTTGAGTCTTAAACCTTTAACAGCTGTAAAACAGCTTGTTTCAGTTAAAGCCTCATTTTAAATAAACTGCTCAGAAAAGGAATAGTCTCGCTCCCACTTCTAGTTTCATGAAGCTCCGCTTGGAACCTTAAGATCCAACAATGTAAAATATGATTTTGGGGCATTTTCAAGTGGTCTTAAACTTTTGATCAGGACTTTGGTTTCAGCACAGATGCTATGTGTCCGCCAGCAGGCGCGCGCGCACACACACGCGCGCGCGCCTATAATGTCATCTAGATCAATGTGTTTTTATTTTTATTTCTTTTTTCCTTCTTGTATCAATAAAACACTAACATGGTGATCCTCTGGTCGGTTCTTTTGTACCGGATGACTTGCTGAACCTTCATCATGCCGTATTGTCATATTTTCTATTAATAAATAACAGCAACAAAAAAAAAACTCAACTTTAGCTTCACGCACTAGATAATAAAGGGTGAAGTCACATGCTGATTGCGTGTTAGTAAATAAAGGCTGAGCCAATCAGAGAGCGGCTAACAGGTCAGCTGACACGTTGTGACACGTTGTGAAAATGGCAGGACACGAACACCAGCACCACTTCTCTCTGTGCTTCTGTGACGTAATGAGGTAAATCTCCCGCTGGTGTGCTACCCTAACCCTAACGCTGCGTGTGAACGAGGTTCTGACCGGAACTAACCTCAGTGGAGTTTAGCCGAAGTGGACGGGCTGTGCTAACTTTAGCTAACTAGCAGCTAGCTGATAGAACTGGTTTTGCTGCCACTTTCGTGCTCAGACCTGTTTCCCTTTCCGCAGGTTGTTGTGGTCGCTGGTGATGCCCTGCATCTACCTCAGCCTGCTGCTGACTCTGGTTCTGCTCCTGCTTCCCCTGGGGCTCCGCTTGTGGCTGCAGAGCCGCCGTAAGTCCCGCCAGCCCCCGGGGGCTGGCCCGTTGGTGGCCTTCTTCCATCCGTACTGTAACGCAGGAGGAGGTGGCGAGCGGGTCCTCTGGTGCTCCCTCAGGGCCCTCATGAATCGGTAGGGTTGTGTAAGAATGTTTTGGTCGCAACGGTGGCTTGTTTTGAAAGTGAGCCAACAGTGTAAAGTCCCAGTGACCTGTCAGTGTGACCCCCCAGGCTCTATGTCAACACATCTGCTTCGGCAGCGTTGCACCAGAACATCTGGCTCTGCTAAGAGGCCTCAGAGACATGAAACAGTTGAACTAAAATCCCTCCTTGTTCCAGATACCCCAACATGTCCTTCGTGGTCTACACGGGGGACAAGGGAGTGACAGGTGAGCAGATTCTGGAGGGAGCACGGCAACGCTTCAACATCACCCTGCCTCGACCCGTCTCCTTCATCTTCCTGCAGCACCGTGTGCTGGTGGAGGCCAGCTCTTACCCTCACTTCACCCTGCTGGGCCAGAGCCTCGGCTCCATGTTCCTTGGTAAGACCGCCCTGCAGGAACCTCATCATTCCAATAAATCCAGAGTTACTACGGAATAAAAATAATCTGAACAGTCTACTGAGTGGTGGTTAGTGCTGGTGTGTGTTTGTTTTAGGGTGGGAAGCACTCACATCCTGTGTGCCTGACCTGTACGTGGACTCCATGGGCTACGCCTTCACACTTCCACTCTTCCGCTACCTGGGAGGCTGTAAGGTGGCTAGTTACGTTCACTATCCCACCGTCAGCACCGACATGCTGTCTGTGGTCAGAGAGAGGAACCCCAGGTAACACACACACACACACACACACACACAGTGGGTCTAGCTGTATTCAGACACAGATTAGAAAAGACTGAGGTGTGTGTGTTCCTGGGTCATACTAACCTTTAGTTTTTCTTCTCTGATTTCAGATTCAATAATGCAGATTTCATCTCTAGAAATCCCCTCCTGAGTGCTCTGAAGGTGGTGTACTACTGCTGTTTTGCTCTCCTGTATGGCTTGGCTGGCTCCTGCAGTGATGTCATCATGGTCAACTCCACCTGGACCCTTGGACATATCCTGGCCCTGTGGCGCTCACCGAGCCACACCAGCATCGTCTACCCGCCCTGCGATGTTCGGGCTTTCCTGGACGCCCCGTTGGAGGAGGACGACGATGTGGATGAAGGGTGGGAGGAGCTAGGACAAGAGCTGTCAAATGAAGGAGGTGGAGGAGACAGGAAGTGCCACTCTATTGTGTCTGTGGGCCAGTTCAGGCCAGAGAAAGACCATCAACTTCAGATCAGAGCTTTTCGCAAACTCCTGGACAGGAAAGGAGAAGGTCCCGGGGGGAGGGAGTCACTGCGGCTGGTGCTGATAGGTGGCTGTAGGAACCAGGAAGACGAGGAGAGAGTCCTGATGCTCCGGGGGCTGTGCGAGGAGCTGGGTGTCTCTGACTGTGTCGACTTCAAACTCAACGTCTCGTTCGAGGAGCTGAAGAGGGAACTGGTGAACGCTTCCATCGGGCTGCACACCATGTGGAACGAACACTTTGGTATAGGTGAGGAGAAAGCTGGTGATGTCATCAGTGGCTGTGTTTACACATGCACATCGTTAGTGCCTCACTTATTTCACATATAAGCATTAAATCACAGAGAATAAAAGTAGAGATGAATCTACTGAAGACAGCACGTTGGAGCTGAAGCCTCATCACAGTCGACATAAAACCAGAGCGTTTACCTCTGCATGCTCACCTGTTGGCTGCCTGGTGTGATGACTCAGCTTTCCTCTCATGTCTTTCTCCAGGTGTGGTGGAGTGCATGGCTGCAGGCACCGTTGTCCTCGCCCACAAGTCAGGAGGTCCCAAGCTGGACATTGTGGTGCCGTATGAAGGCAAGCAGACAGGCTTCCTGGCAGACGGCGAGGACAGCTATGCTGCTGCCATGGAAACCATCCTGGCGCTGGCGCCGTCCGCTAGACTGGAGATGAGACGTGCTGCCCGTGAATCTGTCAGGCGATTCTCTGACCAGGAGTTTGAGGTGTGTTTCCTGTCTGCCATGGAGTCTCTCATGAGTAAAGTGGTGCAGTGAAGAACAGAGAAGACTCGGCGTCCTCCCGGAGCTTATGAGAGACATGCCACAGCTGGATTTGTTAGGTGGAGCCCAGGTGAGGAAGGAGGATCTGACTTTTGGTCCAGGGCTGGGTGACAGACTGTTTTCTTTTCCTCCACATTTTTAAAATGGCTAGCTAACAGTAGCAAGGCTCAGCACTCTCAGAAACAGCTAAACGATTAAAACGAATCATGAAGAACACTTGACGACTAATGCGACCGAACGAGTGTAGCACGTGCGTGAAGCCAGTGACAGCTGAGTGTGTGAGCTGGCTGATGGCATGTATACGTGGCACCGTGCTCAGTGTGCTGAGTTTTAGTAAACAGAAACATGTTTAAGCTGAATTTTAGCCGAGTCAAACAATTCTACCGGTTCCAGCTGAATGCTTGGTCACAACTCGGTGAGTTTAAGTGTGTTTGGTCCAGAAACCAGGAGGTTTGAAGGGTCAAAGCATTTGATGCATTCAGCACCAACCAGTTCACCTGCATAGGTAGCATCATCTCCTGTTTCTGCAGACAGCTTATTTATCCGTTCTCACCTTGCTGGTTTGATTCAGATCAAAAGATAATGTTAGCGATCCAGTCCAGTCTTGTTCTAAGCTGCAGAACCTACCCGTGTCGGTTCTGGTTGCATTCCTGTCTCCAGGGTCAAAGTTATTGAAGTTGAGTCGGTGCTGACAAGATTTTTATTATATTTGCTTATTTTGCAGTGATGTCACTTTATTCACATTTTCCTGAACAGGAATAAGGATAATGCAGTCATTCTGTTGTTGGATGAATTTGATAAATGAAGGGTTCTGATGCTTTATACGTTCACTGGAGTTGCACTTAAAGCTACAGTTTGTGTTAAACTGAGGGCCAAATCATTTCAGCGTCTGTTTTCCTGAATTTCTGCTCTTGCATGATTAACGCAGACGTTCTGTAACTTTTTAAAGAGGCGCTGCTGCCGTTTATGTCCATGCGTAAAAGATCCTTGGATAAAATTATTACTGCAATAAATAAATGATTAAAATCCAACAGCTGAGTGATTCCTGTGCTGCCCCCTTGTGGTGAGGTGCACACTCACCAAGGAGAAGCTGGTTGTGTGCACCCAGGCCTGATGGTATTCATCTGTGACCACCACTGTTGGGAAAGTTCATTTTAAAAATCAGTTAGTTACTAATTACTTTGTCACAAAAGTAACTCAGTTAGTTACTGAGTTACAAGATTATTAAAGTAACTACCAAGAAAAATAACTTATTTTTTTATAAAAATATGCAAGCCAACTGGGGTCCGCTCTTAAACATGGTGGGTACAGAAAGTATTGAGACTCCTGTCAGGTTTTTACTCTGTTATGTTGCAGCTGTTCGCTAAAATCAATTACATTCTTTTTTCCCTCATTGATGTGCACACAGCACCCCATACTGACAGAAAAACACTGAATTTCAGAAATGTCTGCAGATTTAAAAAAGACAAACTGAAATCTCACATGGTGCTAAGTATTCAGACCCTTTGCTGTGACACTCAAATTTAACGCAGGTGCTTTCCATTTCCTCTGATCGTCCTTGAGATGGTCCTACACCTTCATTGGAGTCCAGCTGTGTTTGATGATACTGGCCCAATCAAATCTCGCACCGTGCCCTGCGGACTTCAGCAAAGTGCACTTGGAGAAAGTGCGCAGTAGGCTTTGAGTGCGTAGTACACAAGTGTGCAAATAATTGCAGGATTGAGACAGGGAGCATTGTGTTATTGATCGCAACGCATGCTGGGATGCTGGTCACTGTGATAATTTTTCAAAAACCTTTATTAACAACTTTTAAACTAACAGCCAAACAGTTATTTGAAATACATTTGGAGCATCAACTAATCGTCCTAAAATTAACTAATTTCATTAGAGATACATATTTTCAGAAAAGGAACTTGGGCCATTTCTCCTGCAGCAATTACTTGTGGGTAATACCCTTGCCCGAGGTCCACATCGCTGCAGACTTCAGTGAAGTGCAGATTAAGGGTGCAATGGGAGCGTGGTCAACTTCTGCACTTGAGATTCGGGACACCCTATGCACTCGCACTCCTGGCCGGGGACGCGCAAATGAAGGGCGCAAGGGCGAGTATGGAGATTGGGCCTTGATTAGGAAAGCCACACACCTGTCTATAAAAGACCTCACAGCTCACAATGCATGTCAGAGCAAAAGAGAACCATGAGGTCAAAGGAACTGCCTGAAGAGCTCAGAGACAGAATTGTGGCAAGGCACAGATCTGGTCAAGGCGACAAAACATCTCATGCTGCTCTTACGGTTCAAGTGTAGCAAGTGTGTGAAGCCAGGAGCAGGCGTGGTCTTCATAATCCTTAAATGGAAGACGTTTGGGACGATCATATCTCTCCTGTCTTAGCTTCCCTACATTGGCTACCTGTTAAATTCAGAATAGATTTTAAGATCCTTCTTCTCACATATAAAGCTCTTAATAATCAAGCTCCATCATACATCAGTGATCTGATTGTTCCATATGTTCCTAACCTAGCACTTCGCTGTCAGACTGCAGGTCTACTGGTGGTTCCCAGAATATCTAAAATTAGGATGGGAGGCAGATCTTTTAGTTATCAGGCTCCCCTCCTTTGGAACCAGCTTCCAGCCTTAGTCCGTGAGGCAGACACCTTGTCCACATTTAAGAATAGGCTTAAAACATTTTTATTTGATAGGGCCTATGGTTAAAATCTGATATTAGCCTAAATCTGGACAAGTGGGGGAGTAGAGGGAGGTGGAGTGTACAGTCGGTAAAGACGACTCTCCCTTGCCCTGCCTCCAACATGCCTCCATCTAAAAAGGCTAGGCTATCCAGAGTTATCTCTGTAGTTATGCTGCTATAGGCTTAGACTGCTGGAGGATACACTGACCACTTTCCACACTCTACTACTTTCTTCTACAATCTGCTTTTTAACTGTATTATTTCCTGCTATTTCAACTGTTAACTTCATTTTTTCTCAAAGTGTTTTTCTCTCCAGAAGAAGCTACAACAATGTTCTGCTGAGCTGTGGTGGCCTCATGGAGGGGGCCATCGTCTAGCACACTGCTGCTAACCGCTTAACATTCTCCCTCTCCTGATAATAATATTTAACTTTCTTTGATATTGGATGTGCTACTACTAGTTTACCCATTTAATTATAGATTCACTAGGATAAATACAATAAAGTTTATCTCTCGCCAAATAGAATAATTACTAAGAAATCACAATGTAGCCATAGACACATTGCTTGGTGTGTGTGTGGGTGTGTGTGTGCTTGCTCTGTCTTCTCCATCCCCAGTGAGTCGTGGTGGATGGCTGCTTATACCGAGCCAGGATCCTCTGGAGGTGTTAAATCCTGTTAAAAGGGAGTTTTCCTCTCCACTGTCGCTGCATACTTGCTTAGTATGAGGATTGCTGTAGATACTCTGACACTAGTCAGTGACTTGATGCAATTTGCTGGGTTCCTTATATAGGAAGCTTTTTTCTGATTGGCTTATTGAACTGACCTGTATTGGAATGTTTACTATGTGAAGTGCCTTGAGGCGACTCTTGTTGTGATTTGGCGCTATATAAATAAAATTGAATTGAAAGCTCGCACTGAGTTTGCTAAAAGACACCCGAAGGACCCCGAGATGGTGAGAAATAAGATTCTCTAGTCAGATGAGACCGAGATGGAACTTTTTGGCAATAATTCCAAGCAGTATGTGTGGAGAAAACCATGCACTGCTCATCACTTGTCCAATACAGTCCCCACAGTGAAGCATGGTGGTGGCAGCATCATGCTGTGGGGTGTTTTCCAGCTGCAGGGACAGGACGACTGGTTGCAATTGAGGGAAGGATGAATGCGGCAAAGTACAGGGATATCCTGGACAAGAACCTTCTCCAGAGTGTTCAGGACCTCAGACTGGGTCGAAGTTTTACCTTTCAACATGCATGACCCTAAGCACACAGCTAAATCCCTAATTTCCTTCTGGGATTAATAAAGTATTTTTGAATTTGAATTTGAAAATAACGAAGGAGTGGCTTCACGGCAACTCTGTGACTTCTCTTGAATGGCCCAACCAGATTCCTGACTTAAACCCAATTGAGCATCTCTGGAGAAACCTAAAAATGGCTGTCCACCAACGTTCACCATCCAACCTGACAGAACTAGAGAGGAAGGAGGAATCCAGGTGTAAGAAACTTGTTGCGTCTTTACCAAGAAGACTCATGGCTGTATTAGCTCAAAAGATGCTACTGCTAAATACCGAGCAAATGGTCTGAATACTTAGGACCATGTGATATTTCAGTTCGTCTTTTTTAATAAATCTGCAGAAATGTCTGTCGATATGGGGTGCTGTGTGTACATTAATGAAGAAAAAATGAATTTAACTGATATTAGCAAATGGCTGCAATATAAAGCGTGTAAAATTGACGGGGTTCTGAATACTTTCTGTACCCATTGCACTTAATTTACTATAAATTACTACAACACTAAAATCTATTCATCCATTGTCTGAACCCGCTTGTCCACGTAGGGTTGCGGGGGGGCTGGTGCCTATCTCCAGCGGTCAACGGGAGATCAGGCAGGGTACACCCTGGACAGAGAGCCAGTACATCGCAGGGCAACACAGAGACACACAGGACAAACACTCACTCACACCTAAGGACAATTTAGACAGACCAATTAACCTAACAGTCATGTTTTTGGACTGTGGGAGGAAGCCGGAGTACCCGGAGAGAACCCACGCAGGGAGAACATGCAAACTCCATGCAGAAAGATCCCAGGCCAGGAAATGAACCCAGGACCTTCTCGCTGCAAGGCAACAGCTCTAACCACTGGGCCACCGCGCAGCCCAATACTAAAATCTAACTGACTAAATAGATTTGAACATAATAAAACATATGTAAATGCTTACTCTAAAACTGAAATAAATGGGAACCTAACAGGAAACATGACTGGTCTGAACTATTCAAACATCACGGTGTGATATTTAACAACAATCTTCTAACATAACAGCTGATAGAAACTTTTGCTGTTTTCCTGAAGACTGCTGTGGATAGGCACCAGCCTCCCCGACCCTGCGTGGATAAGCAGGTACAGATGGAAACACACCTGCTAAGGGCTCCTGAGCCTTTATGGGGTCTCTCAGTCTAGTTAAATTTAAAATTTGCACAATAATTTTTCCAGTTTCACATAATTGTGTTTTTATTAGCATTTCTATTACTCATAATCTATAACAGCACATCTGTGTAAACAAAACCATCAAACATGACACTAGAACAGGCACAAATCTGATGGAGGACTTAAATTTCCTAACTTGGGTCAGATTCAAACAAAGGTCGGGTTTTCACAGTATCTTTCGTGGGGGTTTTAGTTGCTTGCAGCTCAAGGCTACCAGGGCGTCAGATTCAGGCCCTGTCCACACGTAGCCGGGGATTTGCCAAAACGTAGATATTTTTCTACGTTTTGGCCTGTCATCCACACGAAAACGGAGTTTTTTAAAAACTCCGGCCAAAGTGAAGATCTGCGTATTCTCCGTTTTGGGTGTCTGCGTGTGGACAGACAAAACCGGAGTTTTAAGGTCCGCAACGTCACTTTCCGCGACAATAAAATGCTGACATCACGTGTGCGACCTGTGTTTACACTAGCCGGCATCATGGAAGCCCTCAGAGCTGCGCTCGCTTTATCAATTGTCCAAACGCTTTCTGCTTGTTTGTTTTTGCAAGCGTAATTACTGCTCCTTGCGGAAGACCACAGACGAAGGACGAGGTTAAGAACGGGGAAGTACTGCCGCCTACAGGTCTGGCATGTCCTTAACAACGTATTTATCCGGGTACGTGTGGACAGAGTTCTTTTTTAAAATGCAGTGGTGTGGATGCAAGTTTTTGGAGGGGCGGATATTCGTTTTTAAAAAACCCGGCTACGTGTGGACTAGGCCTCAGATAACAAGACTTTGTTTGGGTCAGGTTGAGATAATTTTCCTTTCTGCCTTCAGTCTTTAAACTGATCATTTCCAGTCCTTCAGTGAAACCAATTTTGGGTTTTTTAACTTGTCCATACCGTACGGTGACTCTCCGAGATGACATCCATTTTGCGCACCAATATCAGTATCGCAGCTAGAACATTGTCCAGCTTACGATTCACCTCGAGTAACGTCCCAGTCTGTGAAGTCTCCACATGGACGGTGCGGGTGAGGGTCGCCCTCCAATCGCTCCAGATATCCTCCCACTCCAATCAGGAGAAATCCAGTGATCATCAGGCCGAATATCCACACGTCTTCGATGTCCTCAATGGACCGCTGGGAGAGGCATATGATCTTCCACTCCTTACGGGAATCCAAAATATATCCCGCCGGGTGTGTCCCCTGTGGACATGTGGGAGCCCCCTGCTCCGTTCTCATTGTTGAAAAACTCTTATCGATCGCGTTGAATGACCAGCTTATCAAATCCATGGTTAGTAAAAAAATAAGTTTTTCAGAAGAAATGCAGAGAAGCGCTCTGTGGGCAGACAGGACAAAGAGCCTTGGGAAATAAAGATAAGGGAGCAAAAGAGAGAAGCGTCTGTACTCCTCAAGTGCCTTACTTGTGTGAATCTGCAGCTCTCCGGGTCCGAAGCTGTAACTATTCATCACGTCTTGATCGTTCATCACCAGCTGTGATGCACTTGGATGGAAACATCCTGTCCTTTAGCTCTTGATCAGCTGATGGCAGCTTCAACACACCGCGCTGGTGAATGAACGCACGCGCTTTCTCATCAGTAACGGAAACAGCGTTATGACAAAGGATTAGTTAGATTACTCCTTACTAAAAAAACTAACTTCTGTTAGTAACGCTGTTATTTTAAATGCCATTTTTCCCGTTACCAGTGACCTCTGACCCTCTGTGACATCACAGTAAAGACTACCATGGGTCTAAGAATGACAGAAGAATCACGACGTTAGCTGCTCCTGTGGTTTTACCTGGTTTGTCAGCTGATTGATCGGTAAAGTGAAGAAGTACGCGTGTTTAGGTTCCAGAGGGTTTTGGCAGGTTCTAACCCTAACCTGGATCCAGCAGCCACAGATTCAAACAGACCAGATTTTACATTTAATGAACAGCAACAACATCTGATGGAGGTCTGAAATACTTAGAGCAACAGCCGACTAAATTAACGCCATACGTTTTGAAGCAGTTGATTCAGCAACATGAATGTGTTTGATGACATCATAATTCAGAATAAATGATCACTCAGATGTCAGCCTAGGCTCGCCTGGACCCTCGGGGTTGGAGGGAACAACCGCCTCAGATCCCGATGAGACGTCTTGACTTGGTTGACTTGCTGCACCTCCACAACCCCCCTCTGCCTCCTCGGTTGTCTCCTGCAGGTTTTCCTCTGAGCCAGAGTCCTCCATGACGTAAAGGTTCCTCATCGAGTCTGCCACTGCTTCCCTAAGTTCATCCTCAGATTCCTCAAAGTTCCTGATGAAATAACAGGAAGTTTAGGCTGAAAGTTCAACATTGATGTTCATCTCAAAGAAAGCCGTTAGGAGGAATCTGAGTTAACCGTGTGAACATGACATCTGAATCCTTCCACAGGTCAACCCTCTTTTGTTTGGCCTCTACAGATTCAGTGGGTTAACTCACGTGTCATCGTCATCAGATCTGGGCTCCAGACGTTCTTCATCCACGTCCTCTTCTTTATTGGTTTTGTCCTCCTCTGGGTCTAAATCTAAGAGAGAAACACCCGTGACACGTCCGATCCAGCAGTGTTGACTCTAGCAGGTGGGCCTGTCTGACCTGAGTCCAGCGTTGATGACGTGAGCTCAGCCTGAGCCAGAAGGTTCAGTATGGTGTTGGGGGGGCCGCTGGCCCACTGGCGGCGATCTGCTGAGTCATCCTCTAAGAGTGATGGAGGCAGACACAGGACATGGAGCTCAGGTTGTCCCATTGTAAACTTCTGCTGGAACAAGATCATGAAAGGGTCTTTATACAGTGTACTGCACCTCCTTCAGCCTCAGCCACTGTGCTGTAAACGGAGTCCATGTTGTCCAGAGCGTCCAGCAGAGTCTGGGGTGTCCTCTGGCTCCACACCTTCCTCTCCTTTGACCAATCCCTCAGCTTCAACTCTTCTCCCTCCTTAAAGCTGAGAGTCTGATTCAGAAGGTCTACATCCTGGTTACGCCGTCAGGACCAGAGGGATAAAAGGACAGAGGTGAAGAGGAGTAATGGTTATCTGGTTTTATCTGTTGCACCTGCACCTCCTACTCCTACCTCCTTTTTACTCCCCTCTGCAGCATCATTTAGAGGAATCTCAAATGTGATTCCCTTCTACAAACACCACCAAAAGCAGGAAAAGATTGTGATGATGTGTTATCGTCCTCACAAATAAGCAAACGTTGTTCCTTAGATATGAAGTCCTCTGACCTTATCTTTGAGTTTTTTCTGCAGTTCCTTCCTCTGATCTCTGATCTGCATCAGAGCCGCTTCCATGTCCTGCAGCAGGAAGTAAACCAGTACAGTTAAAGCTCTTATTCCTGATGGCTTTTGGTCCAACACCTATAAAAAGAGTCTGAGAGGTGAGTCCATGCATCTGTTTACCTCTGCAGGAGCTGCTTTCTGTGGCTCTGCAGAAGGTTCCAGCTCTCTGGGTTCCTCCACAACAAACGTCTCATGTTTCTGTTTTGGATGAGTCTGAAAATGTTGTAATGTTTGGATGAAATAAGAAATAGAAAGGTGTCACGTGCACAGAGGAGATCCGGAGCTGAACTCAGTGGATGGGTGTGTCTCATTTGTCACCGTCTAATGGATCAGGACCTAATTAGGGATGCAACGATACCACATTTTCCAAACTGATACAATACCGATACTTGGATCTGAATACTCGCCGATACCGATTACCGATACCTATACTTCTACCACACAAAAAAATGCAACGATTTGGAATACAGATTTTATTTTCTTCTCTGCTTTCAACAGGAAAAGACTGTGAGGTAGATAAGAAGTAAAATATATGAATAGAAATCATCACAAAACTAAAATATTAGGTGAACAGAAATGACAAGTTACAGTGAAGCCATTTTCAAGCAACTGCATAGGTATCGGTTCCTGGTATCGGTTAACTTTTACCGATACCGATACCAGTATTGGTATTGGTGCATCCCTAGACCTAATGCATCATGTGAAACATGTTCAAAGACATAACCATGCAAAACCAAGGGCCAAAGTGTACCTGCTGAAAGAGAAGTCAACATGGAAGTGAAAAAAAACGCAGTTCCACCCTCATCCACTAGGGTCTGGCAGCAGAAGTGAGCAAATCCTCATCATTCCCATGTTAAAAATGTTGTTTTCACAGCAGATATAAACATGTTTAAAGCCTGGTTCAAAACAACATTTTAGGTCAAATAGATCTAGTTTACATTCATGACAACTCTGAGGGGCGGGGGTTGTAAATTATGAATGGTTAGATTTGATTGACAGGTGACACGAGCGTCAGAGCCACATCAGAGCTACCGCTAGCGGCTAGCTCCAGGAAAGGCCTCAACCTCACGTCGATAGATGTTCGGCCATCTCGACTCTGAACTTTAGCTGTGTCCACTGTGTGTGTTTGGATGTTAATCGTGGAATTATTTGGACTCAGAGGACAAGACAAGCGGTGGGATCGATCACACTAACAGATCATTTAAGAAGACTGCTTGGGGTTGCCAACTCTCACACACTGAGCATGAGACACATGCATGTGACCCTTTTCACATGCTCTCACCTCCAATATCTCACGCTGAGGATCAAACTCCCGCTGTCATGGTAATCTCACGGAGGTGAAACGGTCCACGTGCCCCCCACCCGCGGATGGGAGCGCAGAGCTTAACTACTCTTCTCTGGCAAAAAGAGTGCACAAACCCTTGTCAGCTTTGGTTAGCTAGCTTAACTTGTTGCTACATTTGCTCAGAGTTTGGTGGTTGTCAATCATCATCTGCCCACATCCTCACAGCTCTGTACTTAGCTCCACCTCTTAGCCCAAATTTAAATTGTCTGGAAGTGATGAGATGTGTGACACATCCAAGATGGCGGTGGTGGTCACACTTACCCTCTGGGCTTCAATTCAGCTATTCAGAAACCTACAGGTGATGTCATGGAGGGTTGGTCCATCTTATATGTAAAGTAATTGTGCAAAACTCATCTTTGGCATTCTTTTGTGCTGCCATGTGGGTTTCTACTGTCTCTATAAATACTCTAAACATTAAAAAAAATCCATCCTTTTTCTGTCAATGTTTGGTTTTAGGAAGGAAGCCTGTGACAAGCCGTTTCAAAATGTCCCCAATTGTGATGTCACAAATGGATAAATTATAATAGAACCAACTTTCACATGCACGAGAGTGTCATGGAGGTTGTTGTAGGACCCAGGTGCAGGAAATCCAGGAGGCAGGCCAAAGGTTTATTAAAGTCTGAGTGTGGAGCAGGAGCAGGAGCAGGAGCAGGAGCAGGAGCAGGCAGAAAAACACAAGGAAAAGATAAAGAGCAATGGGCAGAGCTGGGTTTAAATAGACTGAGGAGGTGAGTGGAGACAGGACAGGTGTCACGATTACTGATATGTTGCAGGTGTGAGTGTTTAACAGGGCACTGAGGGAAAAAAGGCAAGTGAACAGAACTATGGGAAATGGAGGCAATACAAAAACAATGAGATTATAACTAAATGATGAAATTATACACTAAACTACAACTGAACCAGAAGCTGGGGAAATTAAGTAAACAAAGAATGACCATAGAAAATAAATGAACCAAATAAGAAAGAAAAAACCTGAATTATGAGGGGATCGGAGACTAGGGAGATGGGGTATAGGGACAGGGAGGACAAGGACACCTAGGAGGGAGAAACATGGAATGAACTGGGGAGACAAGGGACACAGGACATGACAGAGAGTGCTGCTGCTGCTGGAGGAGCTACGGCTCTACTCAGGGTCCCTCCAGGATATCAGAGCTTCTCAGCTTATAGCAGCTTGAGTGGGGTATGAGTGGGCGTGGCCAGCTCCAACTTGTGACAGAACCCTGAAACGGCTCATTCTGGAAGGTACTGAAACTGTCAAGAATAAAAGGATTTAAATCGCTTTATGTGAGGGATTTAGTGCAAAGAACTTCAATTCATATGTTTGGTATTGACTATAGAACAATTATAACTTAAGAAATAACTTTACAATACGTCTAAAGAGGTTTGTCTACCTCTGTTTCAGCTCTCGGTCTCATCTGTCTCATCTCCAGGTGGTACTGCTGTCTGATGACATCCAGCTGACGTAGATACTCCTGCACACAGAAACTCTGCTGACTCCAAACATTCTTCCCTTTCATCATCTGTCATAACGCCTGATGTGCTACAGGTGTGTCACACCTGCTGTCCCTCATGTCTTCTGTCCTGGAGGGGATGCTGGTTTTCGGGTGGTCCCACCTCCTCATCTGGACCACCAGGCTTCCTGTTGGACTCAGCTGTGCATGGACGCAAACCCTGACAGGGAGAAATATTTAGCAGTTATGAGTCAAAAATCTTGGGGCAAAGTCGGTGCAGGTTTAAACAAAATAGTTCTAGTGCCTAACTGAAATAAAGTTATTTTACATAAAAGCCATTCATGTTTTTCTACTTAGTGTGTGTGTGTCTACACACACGGTCTAACTTCCTAACTTCATGCACTGCTGTTTATTTGTAAAGGTGGGTTTATTCTAGGGATGTCCCGATCGGGTGTTTTTGTCCTCGAGTCCGAGTCATTTGATTTTGAGAATCGGCCGATACCGATCAGATACTTTCGATACATAAAAAAAGGAAAGAAAAGGAAGAAACAGTTCCAGAATGTTCCTTATTTTTTATTTAATTACCTTTTTATTTTAATTTTTAACAGATTGTCATGTTCTGTGTCCTTTTATTCCCCGGCCCCCTCCTGTTCCCACTCCAGGCTCTCCTCTTGTGTCCTCCTAGTCACTCCCTGGTTTTCCTAGTTGTCTTTAGATAAGTCCTCCTCACCCATCTGGTTGTTAGTGGTTTATATTTGCCCTCTGTCTTTTAGGTTTAGTTAAATCCATGTTTTATATGTTAAAGTTTATCTCCCCTCCTGCCAAGCTCTTTCCCTTCCCATTTAGTTAATTGATTCCACCAGAGATAAAAGGAACGGACACGAAGGACTGTGCGTTGATTATATATTGTTTGGTGACACCACTTAGAAACTTCGGATCGGGACACCCCTAGTTTATTCTTTTACCAACACAGTTATGAATCAACATCAACATCACTGGTAAAGAGAGGGGAGGCTGTATCTCACCAGCTGTTTCTCTGCTCTCAGCTTGTACTGGTTAGCCTCCTGTCTCCTCTGCAGGTATTCATTACGAGCTGCAGCCACACTGACACACATCTTTTATGTTACCGTGACTCCTGATTTTAATCAGTTATGTAAAAGATACAATCACTGTAATGTGCTGCAGATTAATTAATCAGTAACCAGACAACCATTTACTGCTTTCGTAGCAGAATAATGTCCTTTCACTGATGATTGATGCAATTTTTAATAAAGATGTTTTTCTGCCACTCACAGCTGGTATGGTTCTATAGGAGGACCCAGCTGGTCCTCACATCCCAGCATCACATCCTTTACTCTCTCCTGGGGAGCAGCAGGAGGTGGAACAGGAGGAGGAGGGTCCGTCCTCCTCTGACAGGCATCCAGCTGAGCGTGGTAGTGCTGATAATGATTGACAGGCTCCTGCTCCATGACCCCATAGCTAAACAGATGTTAAAATCATGTCAAAGCCAAGAAAAAGGTTTATAGTATTTGTTGTTGCTACTGCAGCATTCACACAAACAAGCATCAACTGTCATATTCCTCAAGAAGCTAATTCTCTCCAGGGTGCTGACCCTGGTGCTGAAATGGAGCAGTGGAAACCGGGCGCTGGGGTACTCAGGGATCGTAACACACATAACCATAATCTGGATTTTACATGATTGTCTATTAATTCTCATTAGACAACTAATACAAATCTACTGAATCTGATTAAATAAACTAAGGCTGAGCCTGATCAGTGTTTGGATCCATCCATCCCAAGGTGTTCCCTGGCCAGCCAAGAGACACAGTCCCCAGAGTGTCCTGGGTCTACCTGTAGGTCTTCTCCTGGATGGACGTGCTTGGAAAACCTCACCAGGGAGGCGTCCAAGAGGCATCCTGACCAGATGCTCGAGCCCCCTCAACTGGCTCCTATTAACGTGGAGGAGCAGCAGGTCTACTCCGAGCCCCTCCCGGATGACAGAGCTTCTCACCCGAACTCTAAGGGAGAGCCCAGCCACCATGCGGAGAAAACTCATTTTGGCCGATCTCGTTCTTTCGGTCACTACCCAAAGTTCGTGACCATAGGTGAGGGATGGAACATAGATCGATCGGTAAATCAAGAGCTCTCTTTCTTCACCACAACAGACCAGTACAATGCCGCATCACTGCAGATGCAGCACCAATCTGCCAGTCTTCCAGTGTTTAAATCATATGGAAAACACTTTCACTCACTTTTGATTCCCCGCGAGCCTTCTGTCTGCAGCTGACCGGCCAACTCTCTGAGGAGGAGGCTGAAACAAGGCGAAACATGTTGGTTAGGTGGACTTGTGAATGTTTCACTACATATCTGCTGGTAATTTGTCAGAGATAATTTGTGGGTTTTAAGATAAAATCGTCGGCCCTTATTTCTGTGCATCATTTAGACCTGCCAGCAGCTGTTCCAGCTGTGGTAACATCCTCATCTGTCCACATTCTTTTCTTACATTTGAAGCAGAAACTCTCAGTGTTGGGGGGGGGGGGGGGGGGATACTTTGTAAATGTATTTAGTTACACAATGCTGAATACCTGCCTTAAAATGTATTTTGTACTGTACTCAGTTTCTTTGCTTAATCATGGTTCTGTAATGGAAACACTTGCAAAACTTCAACTTAAAAACTGCATTTAAGTCTATAAAATGTTACAACATGTGTTGGTAGCTCCTCCCACAGGAAGGTAGCGGGCATATTAATAACAAACGCTATGTTCTGACTGAGAAAAAAGAAATAAACAGCTTACTTAAGTGCCACTAGCTTATATTTCTGTCTCTGTAATAAAGTGAAACTTTTCTGCAGGAGCTGCTAACCAACTCACAGCGTGTTTATTTAGAAAAACGACGTATTATTTTATGTTGGTTATGTTTTATGTAGCTCTTCCTTGATGCAGTGGCGGATTGCCCCGTTGATGGCGATAGGGGGCGGTAGGGGTCTAAGTGACAGTTTATTAACCTTGTAAAGAGTCATTTTAACACCTACTGGTTTAAGAAAATGATTTAAAACGTGAAAAAGTTGCATAGTATGGTTTTAAGGGGTTTTTTTTTAGAAAAAGGGTCTATTTGCATTTTCTTTGGCGGAGTACGGCGGACTGCCTCAGTGAATGACATCTGTAGGGGTGAGTACGTCGAGTAGTTTGTTATCCAATAGCACGTGGAGACAGTTTGATGCCGACCCACGACTGAGAGCCGCCATGGACCAGGGCCGGACTATATATTCTACACAACGCAGAGACATGCATTGTTCAAAATGTATTTACTCATCTTTCAGGTTCAGAATTTCATGTTTAAAAACAGTAACTGTAATGGAATACTCATGATTAGTGTTCTAAATGCGTAACAGCGGTCCAAGTATTCCGCTGAGCCCCAACACTGAAACTCTATATTGTTTATGTCTAACACTTACTCTGAGGAGGACTGGGGAGTTGGCTCTGAATGGTACCCTCCAGGCTGGTTTAGCAGACGGGCTCCCGTCAGCTCCTCCAGGCCTCCCTGCTCCTCTGGCTTTCTGGGTCTTCTCTAAAAAATAGGAGAAAACAATAAACCACATTTTTTATCACTTTTATCATTTCTTCTCTAATCCACATTACTCTACTGACTGTCATTCACTTGCTTTGTGTGGACGCTGCTGTGAAGTGAATTTCCCCACTGTGGGATCACAAAACACCTTCAATGTCTCATCGGTATTAGTTGTTACTTTGAACAAACTTTTCATTTTAAAACAAACAAGGCAGGAGAAGAAAGGAAACATGAAATGGTTGGTAATGAACGTGCAGCAAATGCAGCAGGACAGATTATCTAAGTGTACAATAATACAAACAGATACGGCCAAGGAAAAAGTCATTTTTCCATGAAGTTCATTAGAAGAGTTGAAGGCAAACAGGGCTGCATGGAGACGGTGGTATCACCGTTGCCTTGCAGCTAGGGGGTTGCAGGTTAGAATCCCAGCTGTGGCCTTTATGCATGGAGATAGCATGTTCTCCGGTTTCCTCCCACAGACAGAAAACATGCATGTCAGTTTAACTGCAGGCTCTATATGTTCCCTGGCTGTGTGTGTGTGTGTGAGTGAGTGAGTGAGTGAGTGAGTGAGTGAGCGAGTTGCCTACATTGTTTTCAGCAGCCCAGACTCATGAAGCAGTGGATTTCCTCCCACATACTAAGATCACACCTAAGCTGCAGCTAAACAGCCAATCACCTTTGGTTGTCAGGGAGAACTGGTTCATATTTGACCAATCAGCACACCAGAATGTCCGTGGACAACAGCTCACTTTCTGATAGAGCTGTATCTGTTACAGTAAATGTGTTTCTTTCCTTCATCTTTCATCATCTAGTGTACTTGTGGTGTTGCTGCCGACTGTTCCAGCAGTACTGTTGGAACTGAGTGTTGCATTAAGGTTTGCATGCTTGGAGCAGACAGACTGAAAACTCCAGATGGAAAACAAACTAGTTTCTAAATGAAACGTGGCTATGGTTAAAAAGGACATTATGGACTACAGTTGCTCACACGCCAGGCTTGTATAATTATTCGTGCATTATCTCCTCCTCCAAGACAAACCGTCCCAGATGAACGTGCCAGACCCCATCTGCAGGTGAATCACTGACTTTCTGACAGACAGGAAGTAGCAGGTCAGGCTGGGGAAGAATGTCTCGAACCTGCAGACCATCAGCGCCGGTTCCCCTCAGGTTTGTGTTCTCACCCCTCTGTGCTCCAACAGCTGCACCTCCAACCACGACTCTGTCAAGCTTATCAAGTTTCTAGTCGACACCACCGTCATCGGATTCATCTCAGACCAGGATGAGTCTACCTACAGAATGAAAGTCCAGTGGCTGGTGTCCTGGTGCAGCCACAACAACCTGGTACTAAACACCCAGAAGTTAGAAGAGGTAGTTTTGGACTTTAGGAAGCACACAGCCCCCCTCCCCCCATAACCCTGTCTGACACTCCCATCACGATGTTGGATTCATGTCACTTCCTGGGCACCACCATCACCCAGGACCTCAAGTGGGAGCCCACCATCACCTCCATCATAAAAAGGCCCAGCAGAGCATGAACTTCCTGAAGCAGCTGAAGAATTTCAACCTGCCAGCACAGTCGATGAGGCAGTTCTACACCGCAGTCATCAAGTCCATCCTCACCTCTTCAATCACTGTGTGGTACGCTGGAGCCACCATCAGGGACAAGAAGAAGCTGCAGGAGGTTGCACGCTCTGCTAAGAAGGTCATTGGCTGCATACTCACCTCCATACAGGACCTGTACACCTCCAGGACATTGAGGTGTGCAGGTCAGATAACAGCTGACCTGTGTCACCCTGGACAGTCTCTTTGACTCGCTCCCATCTGCCAGGAGGCTCAGATCCATTTGGACCAGAATCTCTCTTCCCCTCTGCTGTTGGACTAATGAACGACAATCCTAGCCCAGTCACATGACCCTGTGTTGTGTTTGCACCTGAACTGATCCACTCTGATCAGTACCTACGCTGACTTGTATATAGTCTCCGTTTCTCTAAGTATTGTCACTTTATATTATTATTTTATCATGAATATATTCTTACTTCCTATTTTTTCTTATCTCTTATTTTTATCTTACTTCCTGCACCAAGTACCACAGCGATTTTCTAGTGTTGTTATTTTTGCACATATGGCAATAAATACCTTCTGATTCTGATCTGTAAATTTTACTATTGACCAAAACTGCTTAATTAGAGAAGGGAAATAAATGAATATATTTTTTGTAATTGCAGTCATTTACAACCATTCATTTGAATACTTGTATGAACTAAGAAGGGAACTGTTTTCAAACACAGCCCCACCAAGAAAAAGTTTCACCAGCCGCCACTGATTTAAGTCATTCTCAAAGTGAGAGTGAAAGGAAACAGCATGCACTGTCATGAAACAACCACCAGGTGGTAGTACATGCTGTGAATTACACACACACACACACACACACACACACACACACACACGCACACACACACGCACACACACACACACACACACACACACACGTACGCACGCACACACACACGCACGCACGCACGCACACACACACACACACACACACACAACAAAAGAATTGTTTTTACCTTGTATTTACTGACGTTTCGACTAAAACTGAGGAGTGTTTATATAATTTGTGCTTCATGTAAACTATTATGGTAAATGGTCTGTATTTGATATAGCACCTTCTAGAGTCCTGGAACCCCCCAAAGGCGCTAAACAACAAAATCAGCCATTCACCCATTCACACACACATTCACACACTGGTGGGGATGAGCTATGATGTAGCCACAGCTGCCCTGAGGCGCACTGACAGAGGCGAGGCTGCCGAGCACTGGCGCCACCGGTCCCTCCGACCACCACCAGCAGGCAACGTGGGTTAATTGTCTTGTCCAAGGACACAACGACAGCGACAGACTGAGTGGGGCTCGAACCTGCAACCTTCCGATTACGGGGCCTGCATTTAACTCCTGAGCCACCGTCGCCACAATTATAAGCTGGAAGCTTTCAGGAAGCTTTAGTGCTTACACACACGTATGCATGTTAATGTGGCCGAACACTCAGCTCAGACACTCTGCAACCAATAACACTGTTGTTGTTGAGAGGCTGTTGTGTGCCACCAACCTGCTGCTTTTCGTCCTGTTTTAGCTTCCTTTGGTGCAGCAGCAGCTGCTCTTTTCTGAGGCGAAACTAGGTCGTTGTACTCCTCCTGCATCACCTGCAAGCACAGGAAACCACACACACACACATTTAAACTAAGTGCTTGTGTGCACGTTTGTGTGTGACTGGTTATTAGTGACAGTCTTCTACTAAATTCATCTTTCAGACTTTTTAATTGGATTGGACAGTTTAACTTTCTTATCTGGTGCTGAAAGCTCTTTGAGGATCCTTAGTTTGGTGAAACCAAGATTAACATGCACAGGTAACGTAAAGACCAAGGTCCCTCTGCAGTGGTCTCTAGTATAAATGAATGCCTCGTGAGTCGTTCTCTGTGGATAAAGACCTCTGGCGCTCTTGTTGCAGGAAGTAGAAGTTAGCTGGAGAAGTGGGGAGCTGAAGATGACCAAATTTGGAGTTTTATATCCTGAAATTTGGACATCTGGCCTCTGACTGGATAGCAGCAACACAACGACTCTACTACTGAATCAGTTTGTTTGCAATGTTGATGTTTTTTCTCCGGGGGAGGAGGAGTTCTGCCGTGTGGTGGAGCTGTTAATGCTAATAGCTAGCTTCGACTAGCATAGGCATGCTCTGCTCTTTGCTGAATGCTGACATTCAATGTGATGTAGATCTGTCAGGCTGTCTATTGGCAGCTAATTCAGGAAGTAGGGGTAGAAGACCATTGTTCAGCCTGCATGTTAAATGCAGAATGACAGATAATATTTCTAAAATAGGTTTCAAAAAGGTTTCTCTGTGAACTTGGTCTTTAAACAAATCATGTCTCATACATGTCACAGTTCATACTAACATGACTATCAGTTACTACAGCAAGCATGGGAACCAAGCTGTGTTGAGCTGATCTTTCCTTACCTGAGTGCTTACGTGTTTGCTGATGTGTTTCTCCAGGAAAGGACGCCGGAGGACGGAGCTGACTGAGGGCCGGTCCCGAGGGTTGGTCTGATGATTAGAGAAAGTGCCTCTATTGTTTTTTTTTTTTTTTTAGGTATTCTAAACTTTTCATCAGTCAACATTTACAAATCCTTATTTACGTAGAAGAAACACATGTGTGGCTGTTTAAAAGATAGTAGTGGAGCTGACTGCAGTGTTTGGTGGACAACAGCGTCTTACATCTTCAACAGCTGTGAAAACAGTCTGTGACATTCTGACGTTTGTTCATTTAAATCAGGACTAATCCAAACCGCTGCTGCCAAAGTCCTAACAAGAAAGAGCAGCTCTGATCACTTAATGCCTGTTCTTTGATCCACAAATCTGAAGTCCCAGTTAACACGGGTTATACAAGCTCTGTGACCTTCAGAGGCCTCAGGAATCTCACAACTTTAAAGCAGCATCCACATTCTTCTCATAGAAAAGTTAATTACCAGGAGCCTTTCCTGATTTGCAGACCACTTCCTTTGTAGAGGGTGATGTTAGGATTTGTTATCATTTTTAAAGTACAACAGTATCATAAACCCAGCGGGGGTTAAACAAAAAGCCTTGCATCAAGTGGGGGAACACAAGCCTAAAAAGGTAAAATTATATAACACATATATGAGCAAAAGTATTTAACTAAAGTCAGCCATCGTGGGTAAATATTGACAATAATGTTATGTCAATACAATGCATGTGTAATCTGTTAGCACACTGACCAGTTCACCATCTATAAAACTGTTATGGTTTTTTTGAGTTTACGATGAGGTGTGTGGATCTCCACTGGCTTACATTCATTTTTGTGACTCCACAATGCCTAACCCTAACCCTAACTCATACCCTAACCATAACCAATGGGGATCTATTCCTAATCCTAATCTAAACTAACCTAAACAAAAAGTTAATTCTCAGCATACCTCTAAAACCAAATATTGGGGTGCTTAGAATTGTGTGGACCAGCAAAATGTCCCTACAATGTAAAAATGTCCTCATGTTACAGGTTAAAGTTAAAAGTTTTCCACTTGAACATATAAAGACAAGTACACACACACACACACACACACACACACACACACACACACACACACACACACACACACGCACAGATAGGAGAAAACCATTATCACCTGCCTTCTGTATTTCAGCAGCAGCTAATAACCAGTCGGCTCTATTTAATGAGGCAATGCTAAATGTTTTCTGTAAAACTTTTATCTGAATTCAAGTAATAAGAAAAATGGTAAATGGTAAATGGCCTGTATTTGATATAGCACCTTCTAGTCCTGGAACCCCCCAAGGCGCTTTACAACACAATCAGCCATTCACCCATTCACACACACATTCACACACTGGTGGGGATGAGCTACAATGTAGCCACAGCTGCCCTGGGGCGCACTGACAGAGGCAAGGCTGCCGAGCACTGGCGCCACCGGTCCCTCCGACCACCACCAGCAGGCAACGTGGGTTAATTGTCTTGCCCAAGAACACAACGACAGCGACAGACTGAGCGGGGCTCGAACCTGCAACCTTCCGATTACGGGGCGAGCACTTAACTCCTGAGCCACCGTCGCCCCAACTCCAGTTAACTAGCTTTACTATTGAGTTAGAACTTCCATAACTGCATCGTCAGCATCGTACTACCAAAGCTCTGCTCTGATTGAGGTTCTTGATAGAACATGCAGAGTACTCTCATGTGTTTATCTCATTTATTACGGCAAACAAAAGACTGAATGTCTCAGACCTTGAAGAGTTGGGTGACCAGTTGGCGGAGGCTGTGGGAGTACTGGACAGACACTGGTGGGAAGTGCCCCCTACAGATTTTACTGACCAGCTGCCGTAGGCTGCTTCCCTCAAACTGCAGAAGAAAACACACATTCAGTTAGGTGTGATGAGCTAGCAGATCATTTAGAGACAAAAACAATCAAAGTTAAAAGAAAATAAAAATAAAGTGAATGTGCCCTCAGAAAGATATCTGCATTGTCTAAATAGCACAACATAAAATAAATAAACCTTTTGTTTCACTTTACAATTGGATGGTAGCATGATAAAAATTAATGTTAGCATTAGCTTAGCATGTGTGAGCATGCATGTGTGTGTGTGAGGTGCAGCCTACTGGGTGCCTCAGGCAGCAGAGCTCATACAGAACACAACCCAGACCCCAGATATCCCTGCACACACACACAAACAGACATAACAACAACGTCAGATGTGCTGGCTAAATGTTCCCCCGACACAGCGCTGACGTTTTTGATGGCTAACAGATTCAGGGTGTGTATCACTTACGTCACCATCAACACATTTTATATAGTGTCAAACGTTTCTTGTTGGAACAGGACGAAGAGGCATTTCCTTGAGCAACAACCGTAAACATGATGAGAGGTGACAGTGAGGTAGAAGTACTGAAACTGCTAGAACTATAAAAATGTTACTGGTGCTTTCTTCTTTGGCTCAAAATCCCACCTAAGACTTCTTTTAAATGAAACAATTATGTAAAAAAGTAAATAAAGTATGTTTGTGTGAGCGCGATAAGGAGGCAACAACCTAACCAAACCAGAAAAGGTGAGTTGTCTGAACCTCAGACTCGGATAAGCTCAGTTTAACTCGCCAACCAGAACACGCTTTACTATCGTCTGAGTCTCACTGACTACAGTTATTGCCAGAATGTACCAAGTTGCTCACAACCTCAACCATAAAGCGTGTCATCTCAGTTACCTTAGTCCTTTGTTCCTATGCAACCCAGAGCAAAAGCCAAACTATTGGGACAAAACGAAAGTTAAAACGTGGCAGGCGTGCAGAGGACCACAGATCTGAAGTGAGAAGCTAAAATACCACATTCTAACCCCATCTTCAATAGAAAACTAAAAGCAACTCATATCCACATCAATTCATTCATTTCATAGCATGCGGAGATAGATTTCTGAATGTGTTCATGTGTTATTGTTTAGAAATGCAAATCTGTCTCTTATCTACATGGGTAGCTGGATTTGATAAAAGCTTTGAACAGCTGACCTGGGCTGACCCCTTCACACATCCAGTCCCCTGTAACTGGTTTAGTGTAAACAGATAGTATTATAAGATAATATGTCTCTAAACTAAACTAAACTAAACCCAGAGAAGGTTCGTCTAAATGAATCTGGCAGAATGACATCATCATACATGTTTGTACCTTTTTCTGCAATAGACTGTAACTCAACCAGATCCTGACAGGTTGATTACATAACCACTGTTATTATTAATACGCCCACATGGCTGATCAACAGCCACAGGCATCGCAGCTCATTTCCCATTAGCTCCGCCCTGTTTTTGCTAACCCCTCCTTATAGAGAAAACCCATCACCTGATATGTTTCTCACTCAGCTTCAACGTCATTACTTGACTCGACTTTTATTCATAAAGTACTTGTCAGGCAAACTCATGTCACCAAAGTAAGAAGGTAAAAAAACATTAGCAATGCCAATCAATCTGCAGAGGTAAATGCCACAGAATAAAAGAAGGTTTTCAACCTAGACGTAACAACCAAGAGACAGTCTCATATGTAACAGAAGCATCCCAGCATCATGGCACGGCCACTGAAAAAGCTCCATCCCCCTGGTCTTCAGCCAGGATACATACATCAGATATGTAGGCTGGAGCTAGGCCATTCAGAGATTTTAAAACCCATAAAAGAAGTTTAAAATGAATTGTAAAGGAAACAGGAAGTCAATGTAACATGGCCAACATCAGTATTGCACGCTCAAATTTCTACGTACCCTCCAAAAACCTCCCAGCAAAACTCTGTGACAGCAGAAGACGAGACAATGCACTCGGACTAGCCCCTAATTAGATGGAGTAGCAGTATGTTATGAATGTGTGTACAACAGTTACCATGTCACATCGAGATAGAAATATCTTCACCTTGGACAAATGTTTAAAAAGATGACCCCACAACCACATTTATATGACCATCCATCCATTCTCTTCCGCTTATCCGGAGTCGGGTCACAGGGGCAGCAGCCTAAGTCGAGAGGCCCAGATTTCCCTCTCCCCAGCCACTTAAGCCTGATCTTCCGGGGGAAGCCCAAGGTGTTCTCTGGCCAGGTGAGAGATGTAGTCCTTCCAGCATGTCCTGGGTCTCCCTTCAGGTCTCCTCCCAGTTGGACGTGTCCGGAAAACCTCACCAGGGAGATGTCAAGGAGGCATCCTAACCAGATGCCCGAGCCACCTCAACTGGCTCCACTCGATGTGGAGGAGCAGTGGATCTACTCCAAGCCCCTTCCAGATTACAGAACTTTTCACCCTTTCTCTAAGGGAGAGCCCAGCCACTCTGCAAAGAAAACTTATTTCGGCCGCATGTATCCATGATGTACCCAAAGCTCGTGACCATAGGTGAGGGTAGGAATGTAGATCGACCAGTAAATCGAGAGCTTTGCCTTCTGGCTCAGCTCTCTTTTCACCAGGACAGATCAGTGCAATGCCCACACCACTGCAGACTCAGCACCAATCCGCCTATCGATCTTGTGCTCCATCTTTCCCTCACTCGTGAACAAGACCCCACATACTTAAACTCCTCCACTTGGGGCAGGATCTCATCCCTGATCCGGAGAAGGCATTCTACCCTTTTCTGACTTAAGATCATGGTCTCAGATTTAGAGGAGCTGAGTCTCATTCCAGCTGCTTCACACTAGGCTGTGAACCGCTCCAGTGAAATCCTGAGATCACTGTCTGTTGAAGCCAACAGGACCACACAGAGCTGGTCCAGTGTTCCACGGCCAGGACAAAAACCACATAGCTCCTCCTGAATCCGTGGTTCGACAATCCAACGGACCCTCCTCTCCAGAACCCCTGAATAGACCTTACCAGGGAGGCTCAGAAGTGTGATCCCCCTATAGTTGGAACGCACTCTCCGGTCCCTTTTTAAATAGGGGGACCACCACCACAGTCTGCCAGTCCAGGAACTGCCCCCGATATCCACGCGATACTGCAAAGCCACATCAGCCAACACAGCCCTACAACATTTAGAGCCTTAAGGAACTCTGGGGGCAGGTCTCATCCACCCCGGAGCCTTGCCAGAGGACCTCAGGGCCGTAGAGAATGTTCATGTTTGTAAGAGCAGGCTGAAGACTCAACTTTTTAGCTTAGCTTTTAACTGATTATTATTTATGGTTTACTTGCTTATATTTTAAGACAGTTTTGTTATAAACTCATCCATCCATTGTCTGAACCCGCTTTGTCCACGCAGGGTCGCGGGGTAGCTGGTGCCTATCCCCAGCAGTCAACAGGCAATCAGGCGGGGTACACCCTGGACAGAGAGACAGTCCATCGTAGGGAAACACAGAGACACACAGGACAAACCAATCACACACACACACACACACTCACACCTAAGGACAATTTTAGACAGACCAATTAACCTAACAGTCATGTTTTTGGACTGTGGGAGGAAGACAGAGAACCCGGAGAGAACCCACGCATGCACAGGGAGAACATGCTAACTCCATACAGAAATATCCCAGGCTGGGAAGCGAACCCAGGACCTTCTTGCTGCAAGGCAACAGCTCTAACCACTGGGCCACTGCGCAACCAGTTTTGTTATAAATTTACGTTTTTATATTGTTTTACTGTTTCTACAATTATATTGATCACTATTCATATATTTTTATATTACTTCTTGTTATTTATTTCTTTTACCTATTCTAATACTTTACAGCTTTTCCTCTGTGGGAACCCTCTGCCTCAGGGCCAGTGGTCGGCGGCAGCAGCCTGTGTGCTCTCCAGGTATTGCTTGGGTGTAGGTGGTGAACCTCGCCCTCACTCCTCTGCGCTCCCTGTGTCTGTGCCCTGGTTGATTCCATGGATCTGCTGCTGTTGGGGCAGAAGGCTCCCCTGATGGCGTTTCCTTATGTACTTGACTCATCTGAGCCCAGTGTTTACTTATATTCTCAAGTGTGTTGTGTGTGCTTGTGGGTATGTGTGTGTCGCTGGGTTGGAGGGAGGGGGTTTTAATTGTCAATGACATTTGTGGGATATGTGGGGTCTTTTTAATCTGTAAAACACTTTGAGTTACATTTTTTTGTATGAAAAGCACTTTATAAATCAATTTTGATTGATTGATTGATTGATTGATTGATTGATTGATTGATTGATTGATTGATTGATTGCCACCGAGGAGTTTTGACAACCTCAGTGACCTCAGCCCCAGAGGTAGGAGAGTCCAACCCAAAGTCCCCAGGCTCCGCTTCCTCACTGGAAGATGTGTCGGTTAGATCAAGGAGGTCTTCAAAGTATTCAGAGGTCAGCAGCACACTGTCCCCACTATAAACAGTGCTGGTAGCGCATTGCTTTCCCCTCCAGAGGCGCCAGTTGGTGGACCAGAATTTTCTCGACCACTAAATCAAATACTCAATCTTCACCTCTAGACTGACAATTATAGTCAAGTGGTACTTTAGCTCTCCACAATCAACAATGGATGCACTGATAACACGATTAGGATCATCCATACCTTAACTCCTGCCAAGCAAAAAGAGCTTTCTACTTGGATGACCATCAGTCTTGTCCAGTGGTAAATACATCTGATAATCGTCAGCATATAACTGGAATTAAATTCCATGCTTGTGCAAGGTGCCACCCATGGGCACCATGGGTACGCAGAGAACAATAAGAGTTCAGTATCTAACCTCGTACAAAGATTCATCTGCAGGCTCTGCCCTTCCAACTTTAAATACATAAATAAATAATGTACCCAGAATAAAGATTTTACAGAAGAGTTAAAGTCCACCACTGAAGGTAGACCAAGTTGTTTTAAAAAATGTATTTTATGACTGAGATTGAGAGAGAAAATGTTAGAGGAGACTTTTTATAGCAGCATTTCAATGAGAAAATAAAACAGTAAGAATGTAAATAACTAATTCAAATCTACACAAAATCTCCAATGGAATGTACAATCATGGAAAAACCTATCCAATCATTGTGAACGCATGTTTCTCAATAATTGGATCATGATGTATCCATCAAACAGCCCTTTGCCTGTCCCTTCCCCCTCTGCTCATATAGTGTGCATGAATTGCGGGATCTTGGCTTTTAGCAGAACAGGAAGTGACGTAAGAGCTGAGATTGCTATGTTGGCCAGCACACTAAATTTTACGGTTACATGGCCTGAGTGGAAGTATGGTTTCTAATGTATGATGCCAGACCTCCCCTCTGGCAGAAAAGGTGACAACAGTATGTCATAAAGTCAAGGTAATGTCATATTTAATGGTTGTTAAATGGTATCCTATCCAATATTCCCCTGTATTCCTAGGCTTATGGGAGGAACCTGTTGAAAGGGGGTTTGACTTTAGAATGTTGTTTTTCTTTCAAAATGTAGCTTGACTGGACAGCTTTTCCAGGAACATCAACTGTACTGCTAATGAATTCAAACAAATAGCAACATCTACATCTATATGAACCTAAACGAAGTATTGAATAAATCAGGAGCAAAATCCTAGTTGAACATTTGAGCACCACACAAACCTACGTCTTGTTGTTGTAAGGTCGATTCTCACAGATCTCAGGTGAGAGGTAGTACGGTGTCCCAACACAAGTCCTCGCCATCTCCATGGTGCTGCAACATTACAAAGGAAATTTTAAAAAGCTGTTATATGTAGACAAGGTGAATTATCCAAATAACTGTAGAAACACTGATGTGTATTATGACAACTGCCCCCTGTTTACAGGTTTGACAAGGTCACATAAGTCAGCTTCAATTTAAATTTGTTTTCCACATTGCCTGGCCTTGGGTTGCTAAGGATATAACGAAACTTTGGAGGAGTTCACAGTGTAGACCTTGAAGCAACCTCACTTACTGGATATAGTGTGATTGGTTCTAGACCACAAAGAGAAAAATTGGACACCAAAGGGTTGGGAAGTAACTTCCTTGATGTGTGAGTGTTCATTCTTAGTATATATAAATAAAAGTGCTGGTCATATAATTAGAAAATTATGAAAAAGTTGATTTATTAGTAATTACTAGTATCAGTAATTCCATTCAAAAAGTAAAACTTTCATATTAGATTCATTCGCTACACACAGAGTGATGTATTTCAAATGTTTATTTCTTTAACTGTGATGATCATAACTGACAAGTAATAAAAATCCCAAATTCAGTATCTCAGAATATTAGAAAATTTTGAAAAGCTTCAATTCTGGAGACCCCTGGTGCCACACTCTAATCAACTAATTAACGCAAAACACCTGCAAAAGCCTTTAAATTGTCTCTGAGTCTAGTTCTGTAGGCTACACAATCATGGGGAAGATTGCTGACTGGACAGTTGTCAGAAAGATGACATTTGACACATTACACAAGGAGGGCAAGACCCAAAAGGTCACTACTAAAGAGGCTGGCTGTTCAGAGCTCTGTGTCCAAGCGCATTAATAGAGAGGAGAAGGGAAGGACATGATGTGGTAGACAAAAGTGTACAAGCAGTCGGGATAACCGCACCCTGGAGAGGACTGTGAAACAAAACCCATTCAACAATGTGGGGAGATTCACAAAGAGTGGACTGCAGCTAGAGTCAGAGCTTCAAGAACCACCATGCAGACGTATGCAGGACAGGTTTCAGCTGTCCCAGAGTTGAGAGGAAGAGAGGAGAGGAACAGAATCCATGTTGCTTGAGGTCCACTGTTAAGTTTCCAGTCAGTGATGGTTTAGGGTTCCATGTCATCTGCTGGTGTTGGTCCATTGTGTTTTCTGAGGTCAAAGGTCAATGCAGCCATCTACCAGGAAGTTTTAGAGCACTTCATGCTTCCTGCTGCTGACCAACTTTATGGAGTGCAGATTTCATTTTCTAACAGGACTTGGCACCTGCACACAGTGCCAAATCTACCAGTACCTAGTTTAAGGACTATGGTATCCCTGTCCTTGATTGGCCAGCAGACTCACCTGACCTTTACCCCATAGAAAATCTATAGGGTAGTGATGAAGATAAAGATGTAATACACCAGACCCAACAATTCAGAAGAGCTGAAGGCCACTATCAGAGCAACAGGGACTCTCATAACACCTGAGCAGCGCCTCAGACCGATGGACTCCATTCCACGCCGCATTCATGTTCATACTTTTCAGTTGGCCAACATTTCTAAAATTCATTTTTTGCGTTGGTTTTAATTGATATTGAAATAATCTGAGATGTTGAAATCAAAATTTTCATTATTTGTCTATAATAATCCTCAACACTAAAGAAATAAACATTAGAAATAAATCAGTCTGTGTGTCATGACTCTAATATACCGTCAATGTACACTAGGGTTGTCACGGTGTGAAAATTTTACCTCACGGTTATTGTGACCAAAATTATCATGGTTTTCGGTATTATCGCGGTATTTTTTTAAACGTGTTACATTTTCAGACAACTAAATAAACCCTGTATATCAGGAAAAAATTGTCCTCAGTTTGTGTCTAAATTTTGCCTAAAATGTGTTATTTTGTAATTATGTTGTTTATTTGTTTACATATTTTCCCTTTAGTCTTTAAAATACCAATGTTTGCCCATAACTTCTTATTTGTTGTCTGTTTGATGTCATCATTTAAAAATATTAGATCAGATGATACTCAGTACTCAAGTAGCCTTCTAATCAGATACTTTTTTACCCTTACTTGACTAATAAACCCTATATCAGGAAAATATTGTCCTTGGTTTGTGTCTTTCCGGTGAGCTTTGCAGATTTGGGAAAATGTCATCAGGCAGTAATCATTGTTAAATTCATAATTATTCTCGGAGAGAGACCAACTCTTATCTGCCCCTGGGAGCCCCGTAATGCATAGCGTCATTTCAACATGGGGGTGTCCGCGACACGGTTTATATGCAGGCAGCGGCGCTGCGGCTGCTTTATATAGCGACTCGTTGCATTCTTCCTCAACCCAAATCCTCGGATCACGCATTTTAGCTAAAACGCTAACCTTAGCTTGCCTTGCGTTGACTGTAGAGTTGTGGGTGATGGTCACGCAGATGTGTCATGAGATTTGAAGCGTTGCTGCCTTTCACAGACACTTTTTCTGCACGTGCTGCAAACAGGATAGCCGTCTTCTATAAACTGTCCCTCGACATTCTTCAAATATCCAAAAAATGCCTGTACTTCCCACTTTGTCTTCTTTGAGGGACATTAAATGTCCTGCGTTATTTCAGCTTTAGCTTCAAGAAAGTTTTGATTGTAAACATCAAAGTGCGCATGTGCTACCAGCAACTTTGGTAACAGGGTTGAATCTTATATGTTCAAGTGCACAGTGTGGAGGATATCATAAGGCCTTCACTCTGGAACCAGTTGCCACCCTCAGTTAGGCTGTCCCCTTCTCTGCCAGTCTTTAAGAATCACCTAAAAACACACCTCCTCCGCTTGGCGTTTCCAGAACATGTTTGATTTTGGCCCTCTATTATGTTGAATCCATTCCACAGTTTTCATTGGTACACTCAATCCAAATGTGTTTCACACATTTGTCCTTTACCAGAATGTTTCATCTATCTTGTAATTTCCATTTTGTATTTTGTAATTTGAATTTCTTTTATTGTTGATTTATTCAATATATTTACATACAACTGTACCATGTTCAGCGCTTTGGGCTTCCTGACAGGGTTGCGGAAGGCGCTTTATAAATAAAGCTTTGATTGATTGATTGATTGATTGCGTTAACCAGACATAAAGCACAATATTTATGAGTGTTTCAAGTTGAAAATCTGTCAGATTTGACTCAAACACAACAGGAAGGTTAAGAAATGAGAAGCAGCTCATTGCACCAGTTGGGTTAAATAACTTGTCGCCAGCTGAAGTAATTTTCCAACAGAAGGCTCATACTATTAGCTTGGTTAAATCCAAATAATTTATTTTTATTTTATTGTTTTAGGAACCTCAATTAATTGTACTCTTTTGTTGCAGGCTGAGAGCAGCAGGTGAGGCCTGGAATGTCTCTGGGTGGTGGTTCGTCTTTGGGTGTGTGCTGTGTCCAAGGGTTCCCTCACTTCTGAATGCATGGTCACGAGTGTTTGGGGTACCTTCGATTTAGTTTATTTTTCTTTATTAGGGTTCCGCCTCCCAGCGACTGGCTGGTCCCTTCGGGTAAGCCTCAGCCTGGGTTTTAGTAGTCCTTGGTTTAGTAATTAGTTTTAGTAAATATTTAATTCTTTGACTGAGGTCTTGTTTTTATTATTTGTTTAATAAATTGTAAAAAAAAAAATTGGAACCACATCTCTTGCCTTCCTATGTAGACTGGGCTTGCATGTCCATTTGATTCTTATTTGTCCTTGTTTCACAAGGTGGTGTTGCTTTTTAATGGGTTTAGTACAGTAAAATATAAGGGGGTGCTCCCAACGGCACCTCCCACAGATAGGATCAGGAATGAGTCCATCAGAGGGACAGCTCATGTTTTGTAGATGTAATCAGAGAGGACAGACTGAGATGTTTTGGACATGTCCAGAGGAGAGATGATGACTACATAGGTAGAAGGATGCTGAGGTTGGAGCCACCAGGCAAGAGGCTGGGAGATTTATGGATGTGGTGAAGGAGGACATGAAGTTGGTTGGTGTGAGGGTAAAGGATGAAGAAGACAGGACTAAATGGAGACAGATCTGGAGACACCTGAAGGGATAAGCCTAAAGAGGAAGAAGTGGAAATATCTGATGTTTAGATGTTTTAGAGCAGGGTTCGTAAATGTTCAAACACAACTTTGTATTAACTTGTTGCATTTAACCATTCAACTGCTGTTATTTCTGTTAAGCACGCGCACTCGTGTGTGTGTGTGTGTGTGTGTGTGTGTGTGTGTGTGTGTGTGTGTGTGTGTGTGTGGAAGATGACACTGACTTGTTCAGCATTCTTGCAATTCCAAAATCTCCCAACTTTGCTTTCCTCCCTCCGCTGGTTAGGAAGATGTTCTAAAACAGAGGAAGAACTGGAGTGAGAACACGTCGGGGGGGGGGGGGGGGGGGGGGGGAATAAAAGAGAGAGATACAGAAACAGAGGTAGAGAGTGACTGAGAGGGATGGAAAGGGAGAGAAAGAGAAAGAGAGAGATAAAAAGAATCAGAGGTAGAGCAAGAACAAGAGAGGGATGAAGAGAGCTAGTGACAGAGAGAAGGAGAGAGAGAGAGAGAGAGAGAGAGAGAGAGAGAACCGATAACAGACAGTTATCCTGACCATTTTCTCCCTTGCTGAGATTAGATAATCTGACACAGTGACATCTTTGCTCAGAGTAAAACTGACCTCAGAGCAGTTTGCCCTCGTATGATGTGCATTCTGTGGGTTTCTAAGCTTAGAAAAGTGACTGATTTTGTTAAATCCTGCATCACAAAGTGCTCAGGCTTTATTTGAAAACACTTAACACTTTAAATTTCACCATTTTTGTTTTGCATTTCCAAAAGTTTTTTAATTAATTAAACAAGTGAATAGTAAAAAAATAATTTTGAAAAAAATAAAAAAATAACCTCTTGCAGCTGCTGAGAGTGAATCCTCACAGCTGTATTAGATCACACAATCACTGCAACACCCAGAGGAGCCTGAGGCTGACCCCTCATGTTCCACCAGTCAGTAAAATAAATCAATATACTGATTTATTTATATAATAGAGAACATCTGTCAGAAGGACAGGATCAGAGTTGCAGTTTAGGATTTGGCTGCCCTGGTCTGGAGTGTGTGTGAGGTAAGGACGGCCTCAGGTGTGAGAATGAGTGGGTTACCTGAGCTTTAATGTCTCTATGTAGAATCTTTCTGTCATGGATGTGTTTGAGACCCAGGCAGATCTGAACAAACCAGTCCACCACCTAAAGGACAGGAAACTCCCATTACCTAACTTCATCTTTTAAAATGGTAAATGGCTTGTATTTGTGTAGCACATTCTAGGGTTCTCCAACCCCCCAAGGTGCTTTACAACACAATCGGTCATCCACCTATGCACACACGCATTCACCATCGACATATAAATATTGGACAATGGGTTTCCATAGACTCCAATAACACTTTTTTGAAGACAAATGGGAGGTGGCCACCACCGCCATTTTGACCGTGTCACAGGTTCCGTCAAGCCCAGACAATTCCACAAAAGGGAAGAGAGGAGGAGCTGAGGGTGGGGCTGTAAGGCTGGGATCAACTGACGACACCCGGTCGAACTAGCTACAAGCTAACCTGAAGCTAACCCAAAGCTAACGCGGAGGTGGGAGCTAAGCTAACGGAGGTAGCAACCTAGCTACAACCAGAGTTAACTGTGCACAACACCAGAGCTTCTGAGTCAGAGATACGCCGGGCTGACCACTGGGTAAAACCGGGTGGAACACAGAGGTCTCCGAGAGCTCCACAAGCTGGCAGCCGCACAGCAGACAGAAGCCGCGATCAGACAGAGATGCGCCGAGCTGCAGGGAAAACAGGTCTCCCGAGAGCTCCACAAGCCGATAGTCGGAACCCAGCTCCACCAACATGTTATATTTGAACCCATTTTCTAAAGTGCAGCATTATGTTAAATGCACTGGGTTTTACCCTATTACATTTAAATTTCATGGTTAAACAGTACATGTTAAAATCTAAGCTCAGCTTGGCAGTGACCTAAAATACATAAATATAATTTTACTTACCGAAAAAAATGAAGTGGAGACTCCTTGGACGCTCTATTAGTGCAATTAATGCCACAGCAAGTCATTTTGTCCAACAATTGCACAAAAAATATCCAAAAAGAACACACAAACGCTACAACTAATGGTCTAAGTTGAGAGACTGAAAACAGTCCCGAAACAGTTTCCAGGCCAGGCCGAGGCTCTACTGAGGCCTTTCCACGGAGCTAGCTCTGTGGTCACGTGGGTCGGATGCTCATTAATTATACAGAATTTTATGCTTTTAATACACTTAAACAGAAGAGTGAGAAAAAAAATTCACCCCCTTCAGAGTTGTCATGAGTGTAAACTAGATCTATTAAACCTAAAATATGTTTTGGTACCAGGCTGTAAACATGTTTATTTCTGCTGTGAAATTGGTATTTGATGCAATTTGATGGGTTCCTTATATAGGAAACATTATTTCTGATTAGCTTAATGAACTGACCTGAATTGGAATGTTTATTGTGTGAAGTGCCTTGAGAATTGAATTGAACTGAAATTGAATTGGAATGCACCAGACTGACATCACAGTCATTCCTTTTAAGTAGGCAGCACCACCTTCCCTTCAGCCTACCAAAGGCATTTTCAACCACCACACGTGCCCGGCTGAACTTCTTGTTAAAAAGAAGTTGCTGCTCTGTCAGTCGCCCAGTGTCTGTATATGGTTTCAGAAGCCAGTCTTGCAGCGGGTAAGCAGAGTCACCCAGGATGCAGTATCCAAAGTCAACGTCAGCAATTTGGATGGAATGGTCAGGGAAGAGATTTCCACGGCTTGCCAAATCCCAGATGGAGGAAAGTCTCAGTACCCTTGCATCGTGCATGCTCCCTGGAAGCCCTGCAAAAACGTTCCAAAACAGTCCCTTCCCATCAGCCACAGCTTGCAAGATGAGTGAGTGCCACCCTTTTCGGTTGAAATAGTCTGTGTGAAAGTTTCTGGGTGCTATGATGGGAATGTGTGGGCCATCAATAGCACCCACACACTGTGGCAACCCCCACCTGCTCTCAAAATAAGACCGAAATTTACCCTCATCGGGTAAAACAAATGAAATGCATTTTATTAACTTGAAGTGTATTAAACACGCATGTCAGAATTTGAATTTTAGCAATACCAGGATGCGTCGGCGTTGTCGTAATCGCAGCAATGTGTTGTACTGCTTCAGAATGGCTTCCAGCATGACTCGGCGACGCTTTGCAGATTTAATCCTCCTCTCATCCCTCCTCAGCTGGCGAAGCCGACGCCTTTCGGCCTGCCTAGCGTGGAGTCTGGGCCCCAAAACGAGCCACAAGGGCAGAACCATGAAAAATAACACCACGAAGTTCTCCATTGTTTACAACACTACACACGTATCAACACAGGTCAGCTCACTTGGTCGCTGATATATGACATCACTGACATTTTAGTGCCAATTTCTCCCGCCGATTTCTGGGGACCGCCCGCATGCAGACGTGACTGAGATTCACGTCCGCAGTCCAGAGCAGGGACGTGAGGAAAGTGAGGAATCACTCAGGCCGGGCTGGGGCCGGCTGGGGCTGCCCGGCCCGAGCCGACCAGGTACAGATGGGAATGGCCCATTACAGCTCATTCTAAGCAGGAGGTATTTGGGTGGACAGGGCACATTCCATTCCATTTAGGTAGGCTTCACATGGAGGCATCAGTAGTCAAAGCTCAGCCAGCCCCCCATCAACCAATGACAGCTTCCACTTGTAAACAAATATGGCCTGTATTTGATATAGCGCCTTCTAGAGTCCTGGAAGCCCCCAAGGTGCTTTACAACACAATCAGTCATTCACCCATTCACACACACATTCACACACTGGTAGGGATGAGCTACAATGTAGCCACAGCTGCCCTGGTGCACACTGACAGAGGCGAGGCTGTCGAGCACTGGCGCCACCGGTCCCTCCGACCACCACCAGCAGGCAACAGTCATCTGACAAACTCTGAGAAAATGCTGGGGGTATCAGTTTACAATGAAAGAAAGAAGTCCCCCTTTTAAGGCTAGTTGATCATTTATAACCATTCAGCAAACACATTTTACAACAGAGGAAGTCATCATTACACACACACACACACACACACACACACACATCAAATGACAGACACGAACAATGGTAATATAATTCATTGTGATGTTTTAGAAAGTGTTTTAAACATCACCCTCGACCAATCGCGTCATTTCCATTCAAGATTTTTTTTTTAAAGACTGTATAACTGTAATGGTAAAAACCCTATCGGAACCATTATCTGAAGCGCACATCGATGTCAGGTAAGTGGAAGAATTTACTCAAACTCCACTTTCCAATGTTTTATCAATCTACCGACATCTAATCTATTTTTTTAGCCGCAATTGTCGTTTCATCGGAGAGTGAATGGGATGGCGAAATCCCTCTTTCTCAATTAGAACGCGAGACACCGCCACCACTGCCACCAACCCTGCAAGATGCATTTAGTCAGCTCGACAGAGCTTTGAGCGAACTCAGTAAGTGATTTTTTTTATACATGTAATTTAATAACGTGATATATCCCTTTCAGCTGAGAAATATCTTATTTATCCAGAAGGACAGGAAGGGAACACACCTCCTGAGGCGGGGCTTAGAATTCCAGCTTTTTTTGCACTGTCAGAATGTCTTTCCAGCAGTGGCTTGTACGAAAAAGTGAAGTGATACGATCCCCCACTTCATCTATTTTCTCACACCAGGCCTCGAAAGGTACAACCTGTAAAAGGCGGTAAATACCGCATTCAGCATGCACATTTTCCAGCACAAAAAAGAGCTCCGATCCTCTCTCACGGACTGAGGCCTTGAAAATCCACTGCCCATCCGCATCCTCCAGCCCCTCCCATGAAGCGCTGAAAGCTATCACGGCGTTCTGGATTTCATCCAATGATGGAAGAGCTTGCGGCCTGTTGCGTTTTACAGCTGGACAAGGTCTCTCACGATCATCTTTGTACACCCTGCGCGGAACTGGGAGGTTGAGCACTGCCCAGTCGTTGTAGGAGAGAACCGCTGAATGTGATAAATATGGCTTGAGAGGTTCGTCCTCAGCCACATCATGGATTAGACACAGCTCCTTAGTGTCATAGCTGAACCGGTATCCACAACTACCGGTATCGCCGTAGGGTTCCAGCGGCCATATTTGCTCCAAGGACTCTTTACCGCCAAAAGGAGGAAGCTGAACTCTACACATGCAGAATGTAGATTTGCGGGAAGCGCCACCCCCTGCAGGCAGCTGATGGATCGCTATAGATTTTTCACAGAGCAAGGTCTGTGATAGTGGCGACGGCATGTCCACGCTCTCCCCTTTCACCTCCTCCTCCTCCTCTCGGGTAGAGGTTGAAGCATCGGTTGTAGACATCTCCTCTTGCTTCACCAATTTCTTAGAGGTATTTCTTCTGCCTTTCACCATTCTGATACGTTCTCAGTCTGTCCGCTGAAATGGATCCAAGCTATTAAAGAGGCAAGCAGGGTTGGAGGGAGGGATGTGGGGTATTACGTATGAAAGGGAGGGGCTGTGGGAACTGTGGGGCTAACACAAAAGACTTATCAATCCTAACTTGACGTAAAGTGGTGCAGATCATCAATATACATCTTGACAAAAGGGGACTACAAACAATAACTTCATGCGTCATTACACAACAGTCATCAATTCATTTCTTGACATATAGGGTCATTAAAGATCAGATCACAAAAGGTCATAAAGCAATACACCTGTCGAGTTTGACGTAAGGTGGTTTGGGGGGGAAGGGCATAAAGGTCAAAGAACAATAGACCTGTCAAAAAGCTTGACGAAAGGCGGTTCCTTATATCTCTCCTATCTGTATGCTGATGATTGCCACATCTATATTCCCTTTGAAACAGGGTTCTGCAGGCTCAATTAAGCCCCTCCTGGATTGTCTGGAGGAGTTTAAAGCATGGATGTGTTCCAGCTTTTAAAGTTTTAAAGAGGGCAAAACAGAGATCACTATTTTTAGTCCAAGTGCCAGCTCCAAACTCATTTGAGCATGTGTGCATATGACTAAGGTAATTTTTGTATTTTAACAGCAGCTGTTAGAGAAAATAAAGTTTATTATGCTATATAAGTCTCAAATGGAAACTTTAACACTGCAAGTAAACTGAACTTTCTTTGTAAACAAGTAAACAGGAAACAGGACTTTCCTACCATCACAGTTACACACCACACATGGTTTTCTCCATTATCTCACGGAGAGGTGGTTTTCTGTTTGAGTGCAGGCAATGCCCTGACAACTGCTTATGCAAATGAACCTCTCTGTTAATAGACCCTTTTACTGTTTGTAAACAATATGACGTCAGCGAGAATGCGCGCGCAGCTTGGCAACAGAGAATGGCGTTGTTTCAGGCTTTATCAAGCTACGCTGCGGGGTTATCACCGGCAAATTTTGAATGCTATATTATTAAACTCACTTTAACGAATGGCAACAGACTCCCGGATCCCTGTGGCATTACGGAATGGGTGGAAGATGTAGGTGCGTGGCCAGATATCCAGTGGCCCGATATATATACGTTTTTAGTGGAGAGGCCCAGTAAGTACACACGTGAGAAGCTACGGGCATACAAATCGTTAGATGCATACAACTATGTTGTCTGTGGCCACGTACAGAAAGTAAAATATCACGACATAGACTCTGAGTTTTGCGTCTTGGAGGCAGAAGTCCTTCCTAGCCAAAGACAAGGACACAAGACTGCTATGTACGAGGCTTGGGTCATAGTAAACAAACCAGAGAACTACGTCTTCACAGCCAACTGTACCTGCATGGCAGGGTGAGTATAGCATAGGTTTCTTTTTTTAGCGTGCTCAGAGTACAATTGTGTTAATTTTGGAGAAATACAGTTTATACTAATATGCAGTGGGAAAATACAGATGAATTAGAATGAAATGTTAATTTGAAGCATGAAATAAAGCGTATAAATTTGTATAATTCTGTCATTTTGATGTTCCAGACTTGGGTCATGCTGCAGCCACGCAGCAGCAATTTTATTCAAAGTTGAGCTTTGTGTTAGGATGGGAAAAACAGAAAAGGCTGCAGTTACCCTTTTGATGGCATGCAGCCACAGACGCCAACGATTTTGTTGAAATGGATGTGCTCCCTTCGGAATTCTGTAAAGTTTCAGTCCACTGCTTGAAGAGAAGCGATTCTGGCATCCATACACGCAACAACCCGACATTTTTATGTGCTCCGAACTTCAAAACAAAGGGTTTAAAACGCTGTTTTAGTATCGAGTGTGAATGAGGAAGCCTTCACTCTCGTTGCCAGGCTGCGCGCGCAACTTTTGATGACGTAGGTAGTAAAAGGGTCTATAAAAAGGACTGCACGAGGAAGTGAGATTTCAGTGCCCGTGTGAAAGTTTCACTGCACTACCCTGCAGAGTAAAACTAACTTTGGTTCCAGTGTCTGTTGATTCGATCCTGAGGTTGCGGGGACATTTAAAGCCCCAACAGCAGCCATGTTTGTGTAGAAGTAATCTGATTACTAGCAGAGGGACATGTTTTCCTTGGACAGAGGCCATCCTCTGAGTTAATGTAGAAGCAACGACACAATGACACCAAGATCCTGTCTTTGTGTAAAGCCTGACGGTATTTTAGTGTTGCTGATTATATAAAGTCATCCATATTAAACAGTTTTCATTTTGGGGGTTATCTTTATTCTAAAGGCAGCTGTTCTCGGGTCAGATTGGTTTTGTTACGGAGTACCTGATCCTCTGAGAACAGAAGCCCCCTCTGCATGTTGATCTTCTTCATCAGATCTCCTCCATCACAGAACTCCATCACTATATACAGGTTGCCTCTCTCTGTGCAGAGATGAAGTTTAGATGGAGACAAAATCACAGATGGTCCTCTACATGTTCTGGTCCTAAACAGCCACTGTCACCTTGAAACGATGCAATGAAAGAAACAATGTTGGGGTGTTTCATCTTCGACAGCAGCGTCACCTCCTTCTTGGAGGCTTCTTTTTCTCTCGTTGACATCTGAGCCACAAACACACCTCTAAGCCTCAATAACAACCGTAGAGTAGAACGTTGTTCTTGGAGTTTATATCTGGTCATTTTTAACATACTGCTGTACCTTCCTGAAGCTGATGTGTTTGACCACACACAGCCCATCTCCAGCTGCTCTCTTGTCTCTCACCAGTAAGGCTCTCCCAAACGCACCTTCTCCAATCTGCCGAATGACCTCATAGTCATTCATAACACCTGGGTTACCTGAGACAGACAACAGAACCACACTGACACATCAGGATCACTGCTGGTATTTATATGGATCGTTATTTGCCATCATTTTTCCTGATTTCAGTGTTCAACCCAGGTTTAAATTCAATGTATAATCATTGAGTGACTCAAGGATTATTTTTCAGCAGATTTTTATATATCATTTTAGAAGATAGATAGATAGATAGATAGATAGATAGATAGATAGATAGATAGATAGATAGATAGATAGATAGATAGATAGATAGATAGATAGATAGATAGATAGATAGATAGATAGATAGATAGATAGATAGATAGATAGATAGATAGATAGATGGACAGACAGACAGACAGACAGACAGACAGACAGATAGATAGATAGATAACGTATTCACTCAGCTTGTTAAAATATTTTACATAAATTTGCTGTAGAAACATATTATGAAACTTTAAATAAATATGTAAAATTACATTTTTTCAATAAAAATTTAGAAAAGGACCTTCTCCTTTATTTAAAATTGGACTTAATGTTTCATAGATTTAGACATTTAAGACCTTTAAATAAAATGAAACAACTCCTCGAGGATAAATTTAAAAAGTCATTGTGCTGTTTTGTAAATCATATAAACTAAAAGTGGGATATTACATTTCTATCACCAAATAAGTCAGAATGAGACAAAGTTAATCTCTCAGACGATTTGAGTACTATGAACTAAGTATTGGAAATATTTGGTAAAATAACAGAAAACTGAACAAAATATAAGCAGGTTCATAAACAAGACAAGGTCAATCTTTTCATTTAATAAAAACTTTTAATTATATATATAAAAGCATGGCTAAAGGAGATAATCTATTCAACAGAATAATAAAAAGTCACCACTGCAGTTCTTCCATTAGCTAGAGACTCCAGAGTCCTAAACAAACACAAATAAAAAGTAGTAAAAGTAATTTCACTTTTAAATAAATTTCAGACTACCTGGCCACAGCTAAAATGCTCGTTACCATGGAGACGGGGAAATTAGCATGCTAACATTAACTTCGCCTGAAATTCAGCGTCAGAGTAAAATAAGTTATTTTCTTTGTTTGGGACTATATAAACATTCACTTACGTTTTAAAGGGTTTACAGAAGCAGCAGTCTCATAGTAAAACGGTGGCAGTGAAAAGTTAGAATGTCAGGGACGTGCGTGTTGTCTGAAGGGAAAAGGGTTGAGTACGGCAAGAGCAAAGGCGTGCCGCACCGGATGCTGGGAGTTGTAGTCATTGGTCATTTCACTTGACTTGCACAGCTTTTACCACTGCTGTTCAAATCCTTACATTTGTTTGACATAAATATCTTAGCTGCTAATTAAAACTCCTCGTTTTTATGGCTATTTAATTTTTGCATTTATTTTATTTTCATTAAACAAACATCTAAAGCAACATAAAACAAGAACATGGCCTGCAGTCAAAACTGTAACCGTTTCTATGTCCTTTCATTCCTCTCGTCAGAGACTTACCCTGTTCGTTCAGTGTTTATGTATTGCAGAAAATTGTTCAGAAAATCAATAAAGACCTTGTAAAAAAACATCTCCTAGTCAGCTTCCTAATCCTGTATGTCAAACTTTCCGTGTGTTTTATTCCATCTACCTCTGGGCAAGCCTCATTATTGGCTAATTGCATTAAATGATTGGATTTATTTACTGTGATAGTCTCATCTGTAGATATCTAAATAGAACCTGATTCTGTAAATTGTCTTATTTCTTGCAAACAATTTTACCATTCTTTATTTTGCATGTAGCTAGTTTTCACACCTCTTATTTAAAGGGACTTTACAGAGTTTAGAATTTTTATGCTCGCGATTGCCCCCTCAGGCCAAAAGCGTAACGGCAGCCTCAATAGTAGGCTCGTGCACGAGATGCGCATGCTGTACGTGCACACTCCTTAACGAAAATAACAGCTGAGACAGTCAGCTCTGTGTGTGTGTGTGTGGATCCCGGAGGACAGAGGACAGGAGAATGCACAGCTAATTGATTAAATAATTGGGTTCTGTACCTTTCTCTTCAGCACAGCCGACAAAGGTTTATGATGGGTCAGTCCTCCTGCATGCTCAGATCATTCCCTTCCCTTGCTTGAAAAATTGTTCCAAAATGAAAGTTGAACCCACATCTTTTTTATCTGTGAATTCAATGCCGTTCGGCGAGTCTCAAATAAAAATTTGGGCGTCTTTCTATTAAAAAAATACCATTAATGTAAAAAGGAAACTTCAAATAAACTATGTTCACATCCAGAATCAAATCCAGGTCTTCTGCACGAAAGTCGGACATCTTACCAGGCAAGCTAATGCGCCAGTGATGTCACTTGTATCTGTACCACTTGAGAACGGTTTGGAGGGCTATGCCTGAGCGTGAACGCGCATGAAGCAGCCTGCTCGACCCAAGCAACTCTCTTTTTCTGTGATTTTACAGAAAAACAGGCAATCATAGTAAAAATGCCAGGGCTCATTCTACAGGAAGAGGGCAACTCTCACATCACCAGGTTGACTAGTTGTGCTAAATAAGGACACATGTGTTGTTAATGTTAAACTCAATGAAGTTGGTGAAATCTTAGCATGAAAATCAAATTAGCCATAGTTGAACATACACCCTGAATAAGGAAAATGAATTATGAATATTTTAGGTGAAATCTCTCAGAAATACACTTTGGTTATGGACTACAACACCCTGGGGTTGAAATAAAAAATTAAATTAAATACTTCAATGAGTGCCCTATAAAGGGTTAAGATTGTGTAGGTTTCAGTTTGCTATTTTTATAATTTTTATTTAAACTTTATTAGCACTCTCACCAAGGGCTTTCTTTTGTTTTCTTGAGAAGACGCATCAAACATCTCCACCAACTAATGATGATGACATGACAACCTTCTGGCCTGCATGAACACGTTTCATAGCTTGCAGAGCCACATGCTTACTGAAATCATGAGCACAACAGCAGAGGTGTGATCTTTTAACTTTGGTGAAACCTGCAGACAAAGACACGTGTAAATATTTAGAGGGGGGAGCAAAGCAATAGAAAAAAAAATAGTGAAACTTTGACATAATGTCGGTACCAAGTCCCCAAACTGAGATGATCAGGCTGCTTCGTCTCCGGACCCTCAAGGTGACTCATCCATCCAATGCCCAAGGCCTGGCCCATATCCCATGATCCTCCAGTGTGACACTCTGTGATTATGAACACATTTCCACTCTGATCAAGTAACACAGGCCTGTTATCGTGCAGACAGCTGATGCTGAAGAGACGACTATGTGACGACATGGCAGCTAAACTGCCTGAGAGGTCCTTGAACTCATCAGCATGGGGTGGAGCAAAGTCCTCAGATACATCATTTAAAAAGCAAAACACAATTCCCACTTTTGGCTGAAAAGGCTACAGGTGCTGGCCAGTAAATTAGAATATCATCAAAAGGTTGAAAATATTTCAGTAATTCCATTCAAAACGTGAAACTTGTACATTATATTCATGCAATGCACACAGACCAATGTATTTCCAATGTTCATTACATTTAAATTTGATATTCATAAGTGACAACTAATGAAAACTCCAAATTTGGTATCTCAAAAAATTAGAATATTCTGAAAAGGCTGAATATAGAAGACACCTGCTGCCACTCTAATCAGCTGATTTACTCAAAACACCTGCAAAGGCCTTTAAAAGGTCCCTCAGTCTTGTTTTGAAGGCACCACAATCATGGGGAAGACTTCTGACTTAACAGCTGTCCAAAAGACAATCATTGACACCTTGCACAAGGAGGGCAAGACACAAAAGGTGATTGCTAAAGAAGCTGGCTGTTCGCAGAGCTCTGTGTCCAAGCACATTAACAGACAGGCGAAGGGACGGAAAAAATGTGGTAGAAAAAAGTGTACAAGCTCTAGGGATAACCGCACCCTGCAGAGAATTGTGACGACAAACCCATTCAAAAATGTGGGGGAGATCCACAAAGAGTGGACTGCAGCTGGAGTCAGCGCTTCAAGAACCACCACGAGGAGACTCATGAAAGACATGGGATTCAGGTGTCGCATTCCGTGTGTCAAGCCACTCTTGAACATGAAACAGCGCAAGAAGCGTCTCGCCTGGGCCAAGGACAAAAAGGACTGGACTGATGCTGAGTGGTCCAAAGTTATGTTTTCTGATGAAAGCAAGTTCTGCATTTCCTTTGGAAATCAAGGACCCAGAGTCTGGAGGAAGAGCGGAGAAGCACAGAATCCACGTTGCATGAGGTCCAGTGTAAAGTTTCCACCGTCAGTGATGGTGTGGGGTGCCATGTCATCTGCCGGTGTTGGCCCACTCTGTTTCCTGAGGTCCAGGGTCAATGCAGCCGTCTACCAGGAAGTTTTAGAGCACTTCATGCTTCCTGCTGCTGACCAACTTTATGGGGATGCAGACTTCACCTTTCAACAGGACTTGGCACCTGCACACAGTGCCAAAACCACCAGCACCTGGTTCAAGGACCATGGTATCCCTGTCCTTGATTGGCCAGCAAACTTGCCTGACCTTAACCCCATAGAAAATCTATGGGGTATTGTGAAGCGGAGGATGCAATACGCTAGACCCAACAATGCAGAGGAGCTGAAGACGACTATCAGAGCAACCTGGGCTCTCATAACACCTGAGCAGTGCCACAGACTGATCGAGTCCATGCCACGCCGCATTACTGCAGTTATTGAGGCAAAAGGAGCCCCGACTAAGTATTGAGTGCTATACATGCACATTCTTTTCATGTTCATTCTTTTCAGTTGGCCAACATTAGAGAAACAAACATTTTTTCATTGGCCTTTAGAATATTCTAATTTTCTGAGATACCAGATTTGATGTTTTCATTGGTTGTCACCTATAAATATCAAAATTAAACGTAATAAACATCGGAAATACATTGGTCTGTGTGCATTGCATGAATATAATGTACAAGTTTCACGTTTTGAATGGAATTACTGAAATATTTTCAACCTTTTGATGATATTCTAATTTACTGGCCAGCACCTGTAAACAAAAAGAACAACACTAATTTGGTTTTTCTGGGTTGTTTATTGTGTTGTTTGGTTTCTTTGTTTAGAGATTATATACACAACTTAGTAGAAGAAAAGCTATCAAAAAATTTTTAAATTTAGAAAAAAGCTGTGGAAAAACGTGAACATACGTGTGCTCACTTCCACGTGCTGCTGTTTTTATTTAAACCAGTAAAACACTTCCAGTTTTATATTTAGAAGAGAACTGATGCAGTGTATTAATAGCTACAGCAGACAAAAACGACATTTAATCACTGAAAATCAACAGCCAGTATCAGCAGTACAAAAAGTGCTCCGTCTCTAGAACTTTATACGAAAAAGGCCAACAGCTGACTTTTGTCTAGGAAGATGCAGTGTGAGGTCTTTTTGCTGTTATCTTGAATAAACTGATTCATAAATGTAGATTTGAAGCTACTTATTATCTGAAATAAGATTCCCAGACTATCCCCGCACAGAAAGTGGACAAATACAAGATTCACCTTTTTCAAACACAGATTTACCAACAACTTCACATTGCACTCCCCTCACTCACTCATTCACTCACTCACTCCAGCTACTAAAAACAAAAGACAGGTGAGGATCCAGAGTCTCTGCACGCCTGGCTTTATTAAGACCCATGGAGAGGTGATGCAGCATCTTAAGGCTCGCAGATCAGAGTTTCCACCACAAACGTGTTCTCAAAGTGACGGATCTTGTGGCAGGTGAGAGCTTCACGCTTCTGCATACCTGCAAGACAGGAAAACCTTCTTTACTATGATGAGTAAAGGCGTGTTTGCTAAGATCTCCACTTTATGACTGCATCTTTGCTTCTACCCTACTTCTCTCCATCTTCATCACTTTTGTCTGCAGATGGTTTGCCTACCACACATGGACCACCCGTAGGTGTGTTAGGGCTTAGGTAGTGTACACACCCAGAATCCTGTCTCTGCGCTGCAGCTTGTAGGTGTCTTTGCCGCGGCAGAGGGTGTAGATGAAAGCTCCGAGGTTTTCGATGTTCTCCAGACGCTCGGTCACCACCATCTCCTCATGGACCAGGTAGGACTGGGGCAGGTAGGTGCCAGCCTACATGGAAAAATACAGCACGAACCTCTCAGAGACTATTTTATATTATGTCCAGGAACAATCAGGCACTTTAACCTCAAATGATGACAGACTTCTTAAATAAATAGAACTTGTTACCTTGACATTGATGAGGAGATCCAGTAAGTCTGTGGGAGGCATGACGACAGAGGTGTTGAGGGGGATGACGTAGCACTTGTCCAGGCTCAGATCCAAGTAGGCAGTCAACCTCTGAGAACCAACAACACTGTTAAAGTAGCTAGAAAGACCAAACAAACAACAATATACCAAAGGTACAGCAGCGGTGCACCAGTTCTCCAGGAACCTGCTGATCAACAACCAGGAGGTCTATTTAGCCATGCTCTAAAATAATTCTGTCCACACATTCAGACTGAGTGACAGGAATCTGGGCAGGATTGGCTGGGGACACCTTACCCTCTGGAAGTCATGGACAATGTCTGCTGGATCTCCATCCTCAAAGTCAGGCACGGGGACATGAATGATCTCCACCTGGTCTGGCACCAGAACCTGGATTCTCTCCTGCAGCAGCCGCTGGCGGAAACTCTGCTCTTCCATCATCTGTGCATCAACACACAACGTTTGGTGGGTTTTACAGTCCTGAGGGTTTTAAAAGCATCTAGTATTTAAAAGGATGGGAAACATTTAGATGTTTAACAAACCTCCTCTTCCTCAGTGATCATGTAGTCATTCTCGTGGTAGTTCACCCCACAGATGAAGACCTCGTTATCCTGCTTTAACGAGAGAAGAAACAAACAAAAACTTTAGAAACATTTGCAGAGCTGAACATCTCTTGATGTGTTTCTGCTTCGGCTGAATGGATCTTCTTCCTGATGAAAGGTGTAGCATCATCTTCACAGATCATGAACACTCCATGTGAAAATAACTGGACACTGATCTGCACACGAGTGTTTTAACCAAGCCCCCACAATGCAGGTGAAAAGTTAAAGCAAATGCGGAAATGAAATAAATTGCAGTTCCACCCTCATCCACTGGGGGCTGGTGTCAGAAGCGAGCAAATCCTCATTGACTTCCATGTTAAAAATACCAATTTCACAGCAGAAATAAACATGTTTACAGCCTGGTACCAAAACATGTTTTTGGTTTAAATTATCTAGTTTACACTCATGACAACTCTGAGGGGGGTGGATTTTTTCTCACTGTTCTGTTTAAGTGTATTAAAAGCCTAAAATTCTGTATAATTAATGAGCGTCAGACCCACGTGACCACAGAGCTAGCTCCGGGGAAAGGTCTCAATAGAGCCTCGGTCTGGCCTGGAAACTGTTCTGGGATTTTGAGTCTCTGTGTTTGTGTATTCTGTTTTGGATTTTTTTTGTGCAATTGTTGGACAAAATGACTTGCTGTGGCATTAATTGCACTAATAGAGCGTCCAAGGAGTCTCCACTTCGTTTTTTTCAGTAAGTAAAATTATATTTATGTATTTTAGGTCACTGCCGAGCTGAGCTTAGATTTTAACATGTACTGTTTAACCATGAAATTTTAATGTAATAGGGTAAAACCCAGTGCATTTAACACAATGCTGCACTTTAAAAAATGGGTTGAAATATAACATGTTGGTGGAGCTGGGTTCCGACTATTGGCTTGTGGAGCTCTCGGAGACCTCTGTGTTCCACCCGGTTTTACCCAGTGGTCAGCCCGGTGTATCTCTGACTCAGAAGCTCTGGTGTTGTGCACAGTTATCTCCGGTTGTATCTAGGTTGCTACCTCCGTTAGCTTAGCTCCCACCTCCGCGTTAGCTTTGGGTTAGCTTCAGGTTAGCTTGTAGCTAGTTCGACCGGGTGTTGTCAGTTGATACCAGCCTTACAGCCCCACCCTCAGCTCCACCTCTCTTCCCTTTTGTGGAATTGTCTGGGCATGACGGAACCTGTGACGCGGTCAAAATGGCGGTGGTGGCCACCTCCCATTTCCCCTCAAAAACGTGTTATTGGAGACTATGGAAACCCATTGTCCATATATGTATATGTCAAGTGTTTTAACAGATCCAGCGGAAGTGATTAGGACCACTCGGCTGTATTTCTGCATCTAGTCGTACGCGCACTGAAGAATTAAACATCTACAACATGTTACCATCATACTTTAGTGTGTTTGTACAGCACATATGCTCAACAATATAAAGACCATTGATCTTGGGGAACATGTATCAAAACACACACACACACACACACACACACACACACACACACACACACACACACACACACACACACACACACACACACACACACACACACACACACACACACACACACACACACACACACACACAACTCATGTCACAGAGTGCTGCACCGTTTTCTCCTTGTGGAACACCTGGGACACAAAACAAAGTATGAATGATCACGGGGGTGGCATGGTGGAGGTTGCAAGTTCAACACCCAGCTGGGGCATTTCTGCTCAAGGATGACAGTCCCTCCAGAGCATGTGTGGGTTTCCACACCCAGATCAGTGACATACATGACAGAATAACTGGTTACTGATTGTCACCAGCAGTGTGTGTGTGTGTGTGTGTGGTAGGGTCATAATCTTTACTATAAGGACTCCTAACCTGTTGAGGGTCAGCCCAATGACTGCTGGAGATCAGATTCCTGTGACCCTGTACAGGAACAAGTGAGTAAAGAAAATGAATGAATGAAAGAATAGATGAATGGATGTACGACTGATTTCATTAATGTGCATCTATGGTGACCCCTTGACATGTGACATCACGTGCCCATATCCCCGGTCACTCCTTTCGTTGCTTCTGCTGTGTTAAGTCCAGATGGCTGGCACACAGGAGGACTGTCACCTTACAGCTTGTTAGCCATTTCAAACAGATCTGCAAACTTTACGCTAAACACCGTTAGCTTTTTTGATCATCTGCACAAAGATGTGTTGGATGATTTCAAGTAGCAAGATCTAGGTTTTAATTAGTTAGCTTAAATGGCGGAAATATAGCTCTGGATAATGACTGGAGATTGGGGGTTTTGCCCCCCAGCATCGTGTGCATGCGCTTGATCACCCAGATGTAACTGATGACATTCTAGGGGTCTGTAGCAGAGCATGCTTACATCTTTCTCAATCAGCCAAATAAGTACAGTCATGGAGAATAAATGAATTATTTCTGAAAGGTGGCTGAGCCATCGGTCCCTCTCATGTTTGGCTGCACGTTTACCTCACACTTCACTCAACAACTCCTCCCCACCAGACCTCTTTCACATATCAGAGATGTTGCATATCTGGTTAGAGACCAGAGGTGTGAGCTGTAAGCAATCACAAATGTCCTGGTTCCTCCACTGTGTTTTACTGGTAGATGTTCTTGTATGGATGGAAGCATGTCATGTGACACATTTACAGAAACTCCACCTTTAGAGACTCGAAAAAAGAAGGAGAAACCTGAAATACCTGCTTTGACATCTATGTTTAGTCTCTCTGACTTGGGGACTTGTGCTCACCTCCACGACGTAGTAGCGGTACAGGTAGGCTCCTGCCACCACCACTCCAGACAGAAAAAGGGCGATGCCCAGGCACACACACCAGCACCAGGCCCGAGACCGCTGACGCACCACCAGAGCCGCCTCTGTATCCTGCAGCAAGAACAGGACACGGACTTGTTAGATGCAATCGTGTTCAACTGTTTTCATTACAAACTTGTAATAAAGGATCAGATATGTGGCTCTTTAAAATTCAGATAGAATCGCTTAGGTGCAGTCCACCTTGGTAAGAGCCATTAGAACAAGTTACACTGTGAAAAATAATAATTCAAAGGTCTGACCCCTTCCTTAACCCTCCCACTGTCTAATGGGCAACCCCGCGAGGAAAGTTGACCACTGAGCAGGATTGATGGTTTATCCCTTGAGGTCCACGTGGTGCTCACTCCTCACCCCTGCCACATGTACCCAAGGGATAAACCATCAACCCTGCTCGATGGTCAAATTTCCTCGCGGGGTCACACCCATTAGACAGTGGGAGGGTTAAAGCTTCAAGACCCCAGAGACCAAATAATCGAAGGTCACTGTACATGACATAACACCAGATGCAACAGATCCTGTCAGACACTCATAAAATCATAACATTGGGCACCTTTAATAGTGTAATTCCTAATGTAACACACATATTTACCCGCGTAACATTTTAGTGTGCTAGCTAATATAGTGTGGTGTTTTGATGGTGAAAAACAAGGCTGTTTTTAGCTTTCTTGGTAAATTATTAGCTTCAAAATCACAACAGTTCAGCGACATCAGTAGTATGGGGCAAGCCCCACTAGCTACAGCGCAGACAACAGCTCTGTCACCTAAACATTTCCAAACATGAACAGAACATGTAAACACCTCCTTAAATGAGATTAGAAACAGAAGGGAACGTTCTGTCTGTGGCACTAGGCAGACCGGCTCTGGCTTTGCTTCCTGTTCTGCTGCTCTAAGCCAAGAACACCGACTCTGGCACACAGGGGGTGTTCTGTGCAGCAGGGGGAGGGGGCGGTCTGATGGATGGATTATGAGCCAATCATTTTGACGATTCGAGAATTTTACGTTTCTGAGGCGATTGAAATTATTTTTGCTCATCATCAACTTTACTGATAATGCACTTTTCATCAACCAGTCGTCGAACCCGAGTGCTGTTACCCGCATAACAAAAATAAACCCTGCGAGGGCCAAAAAAGATATAAATAGGCCTGGGACGATAACAAATTTAGCTGGACGATATATGGTCCAAAAAAATTATTGTCGATAAACAATATTATTGTAGACATTATCAAGACCAAAACAACCACTTATGTGAAGTTAATATATCATAATAATGCAAGTACCCTTTAAAATGCAACTATTAAACCTTTATTTAACATTGGAATGTCCAGAACCAGAACTTCTAAATAAATAAATAAATAAGGACTTTTACTCTCCAAAACAATAAACGCAATGGCCTATCCACTGTCAACAACTAAAACTGCACTTCAACAATGATAATAAATAATAGAGTTGTACATTTGTTAACCTTGATATTTTGAAGCTGGAAAGATCATTAAGTTCATTTTCATGTATTGTGTGATTAATTGATTTATTGATTATCGCCCCAGCTCTAGATAAAAAAAAAAAACAACAGAACAAAACTGGATAGCTCAATCATCTAAAATGTTGATACAAGCTTGCTGATGGAACGCCAGAGAATAAAAATCAGACTTCATCCGACTCTTAAAACCCGACAGTGAAGGTGAAGGCCATTCCACGGCTTAGGGGCCAAGACCTAGAAGGCTCCGCCTCCTTTAGCTGTGCATTTCACACTTGGAACGACTAATAACTTGTGCTGAGGTGACCCAAGTTTGCGTGAGTAGATGCATGGGGTGCATAGTTCAGACGGTTAGGTCTCATATCTCACCTTTAAAACCCGATTGTCATGATAATTAATCACTTATAGTATTTTTATAGGTCTGCTGGTGTCTGAAACTCTAAAACCTGCTCTCTCTGGTTTAAAACTCCATATTGTCATTAAGCTGTAATGAAAAGCATCATAGCAATTTTATTCAGATGCAACAATAAATCAGTAAAAACAGAACCTATCCCAAGCATTGACACAGCTTGTGATGTGAGAACAACAAGAGTTCAGAGTTGGATCACATCAGCGAGACCTGCTGGGAGTCTGGAAACTCTCCAGAGACAGACAGAGTGTGACTGGAGACCAGAGTGTGTGCGTGTGTGTGTGTGTAAGTGAAAACAAATGCTTTCTTTTCATCAGATGAAGGAGGCTTCACATCTCTTCAGACACAGGATGACTCACTCGGATGCCGATCAGAAACTAGGGGCACAGGAAAACGGTGAAGATGGGAAACCAGAAAGGCTGTGGGTGTTACAGCTGCAACAATTGGAAAATGTGCGTACGAGCCTGGTCTCTGTTAATGCGGCTGTCCTGCTCATTAGGGATGTGTAGATCGATCCCTCCATTTCCAGCTATTTATGTTTTGGAATCTATAATCTCATTAAAGTACTGATATTTGAGTCATTTGAAGTTATACGTTTTTGGGACATTTTTCAAAAATTACGTTTCTTTGATTGGAACAACTTCTGCCAATCGTTGTGCGTGATATGGCACAATACAAATACCTTAAGCCGCCACTGGGGGCACACACTGCCCTCTCTTCTGTTTATGCTGCACCTGGAAGCTCACGGTTGCCCAGAGTTAACATGGCAGAACATAAACCGACCCGTGAGTGGAGCTACTTTAGCTCTACTAACAGCAACGAATAAGTATGTTAACTGTAGGAAGACTGTGAGGTATTGCAGTAACACCACAAACCTCATTAAACATCTATACATAATTAATGAAGACGTCATGATGAGGTGGTCAGAGGAAGAAGGGGAAACAAACATCTCTCTTGGATTCTTTCAGTGCTAATGGTGCGTTCGCTTTCTCCTCGGAACTCAGAGATTCCGACTTTTCAGTTAAACAATTACAGTTTGAATGATTTATTCTCAATTAGTCAATGTATTATGACTGATGGTTAATATTTCAAGATATAGGTATAAACAAATATATTAAATAATGTATACATCCATCCATACGCGCTTCCCACGCAGGCTCGCGGGGGGCTGGTGCCCATCTCCAGCTGTTATTGGGCAAACAGGCGGGGTACACCCTGGACAGGCTGCCAGTCCATTGCAGGGCAACACAAAGACACACAGAACAAACGTCCATACATACATCTATTTTGTTCCGCCTATCCGAAGTCAGGTCGTGGGGGCAGTAGCCCAAGTCGAGAGGCCCAGACTTCCCTTTCCACAGCCACTTGGGCCTGATCTTCTGGGGGAATCCCAAGGCGTTCCCTGGCCAGGGGAGAGACATAGTCCCTCCACCGTGTCCTGGGTCTTCCTTTAGATCTCCCAGTTGGACATGCCTGGAAAACCTCACCAGGGAGGCGTCCAGGAGGCATCCTGACCAGATGCCCAAGCCACCTCAACTGGCTCCTCTCGATGTGGAGGAGTAGCGGGTCTACTCCGAGCCTCTCCTGGATGACCGAGCTTCTCACCCTATCCCTAAGGGAGAGCCCAGCCACCCTGAGGTGAAAACTCATTTCCGCCACTTGTGTCCGCAATCGCATTCTTTTGGTCACTACCCAAAGCTTGTGACCATAGGTGAGGGTAGGAACATAGATTGACTGGTAAACCAAGAGCTTCACCTTTTGGCTCAGCTCTCTTCACCACAACAGATTGGTACAACGCCCGCATCACTTAAGACGCAGCACCAATCCGCCTGTTGATCTCACGCTTCACCTTTCCCTCACTCGTGAACAAGACCCCGAGATACTGAAACTCCTCCACTTGGGGCAGGACCTCGTCCATGCAGCAAGACCCCATGCCGGGATGTGAACCCAGGACCGCCTTGCTGCAGGCAACAGCGCTAACCACTGCACCACTGTTCAGCACTTATGTTTATGTTTTTTTATTTGGCCCTTTTATCCAAAGCGACGTACAACTATTAACCTGTAGGGCATGGCGTGATCTATGGGGGAAACCGGAGTAGCCGGAGGAACCCCATGCATGCATGAGGAGAACATGCAACTCCACACAGAAAGGCTGCAGCTGGGTTTCGAACCTGTAACCTTCTTACTGTGAGGCAACAGCGCTAACAACTGCGCCACCACGCAGCCCTCTCATTTAATCATGTATTTTATTGGTAATTGTTTAAATGCTCGTACAGCATTCATTGTTTTATGTCCCCTGTGTATCTATATTATATGTGGACAATTTTCCAACAGCAACAACACTCACAAGATGATAGGGAAGGATCTGCAGCCTCTGTCCACGGTGGAGACTTTCAGCTATTAGTGAGGGTTCTTGACCCAAAGTATAACTTCTGTGCAGAAACAAACGCACAGACTCACCTGTACAAAGTTATAATCTAAATATTTTACTTTGTTTTTGTTTAAAAAAATGAAATACAAAGTTTCGATATTGAATCAGTATCGCTGATACTGGACCTCATTTTACAAGGTACTGAGTCGGAAAGGAAATCAGCGGTATCGCACATCACTACTGCTCATGTGCAGAACTGAGATTCATGAGCATGAAACAATGATCGGGGTAAAACCCAGCTAAAGCAAAAATGTGCAGCGTATGTGTAGAGCCAGGCTCCGACATGTCACCTGCTCTAATCTGCTGCTAAAAACCAAAAAAATGTAACGTCTCGGAAAGGCTGCTGCTTGGTAGGCTGGTTTCCTAGAATTAGTGTTTCACAGAAGTGCTGTCTGAAAACAGAACCTGAGGTTTCACTTACACAAATGACAAACTCAAAAACTGTGAAAACAAGTTAAATTTAAAGGAAGTAGTTGGAAACCAAAAACAAGTCAGCGTTTTTATTTTTTCAATAGTAAGCTGATTTTTTGGTACCAATAACAGAAAAACCTGGTCACCCACTCCGATATAAAAATTAAAACTTACATAATAAAAAAAACAATAGAAACACACAAAAGATCACAGCTGAGAAGGTCAAAACAGACTATGAGGCATATCTGTTCAACATCCAACTCAAAAACGTGTCATACCATCAACTGCTCAACTTAAAACTAAAGCTGGTGACACAAGATTTCCATTTCATCAGCACGTTGGCTAAAATATGAGAGAAAAAGTGCAGCTTGCATGTTTAACCATAAGTGGAAACCCTGAAATAAATGTGTGTAAACGTATATATTAAGACCCCATGAGAATAAATTGCATGACGTATGGCCCATTTGTCGTTGTCGTCTTCCTCCACTTATCCGGGTCCGGGTCGCGGGGGCAGCATCCCAACTAAGGAGCTCCAGACCGTCCTCTCCCCAGCCACCTCCACCAGCTCCTCCGGCAGGACCCCAAGGCGTTCCCGGACCAGATTGGAGATGTAACCTCTCCAACGTGTCCTGGGTCAACCCGGAAGCCTCCTGCCGGCAGGACATGCCCGAAACACCTCCCCGGGGAGGCGTCCAGGAGGCATCCTGACCAGATGCCCAAACCACCTCAACTGACTCCTTTTCGATCCGGAGGAGCAGCGGTTCTACTCCGAGTCCCTCCTGAATGTCTGAGCTCCTCACCCTATCTCTAAGGCTGAGCCCGGCCACCCTACGGAGGAATCTCATTTTGGCCGCTTGTATCCGCGGTCTCGTTCTTTCGGTCATTACCCAAAGCTCATGACCATAGGTGAGGATTGGGACGTAGATCGACCGGTAAATCGAGAGCCTGGCTTTCTGGCTCAGCTCCCTCCACCACGACAGATCGGCTCAGCGTCCGCATCACTGCAGACGCCGAACCAATCCGCCTGTCGATCTCCCGATCCCTCCTACCCTCACTCGTGAACAAGACCCTGAGATACTTAAACTCCTCCACTTGAGGTAGGACCTCTCTCCCGACCCGGAGTTGGCAAGCCACCCTTTCCCGGTGTGGGTATGGCCCATTTGGCCCAGCCAAATGCAAAAGCTGTTGCAACATCAGTTCAGAGTGATTAGAAGTAAACAAATCTTGGACCAAGGGGGGGCCATTATGATTCAGCTTTGTTGACATGTCTACAAAGGGCACTATTAATAGAAACATCCGAAATACTTGATGTAAAAGCTAAAGCTGTGAACCATGTCCATGTCCATGCGCCATGTCCAGAGGCTAACCTGAGCTCCTAACGAGGAGAACCAACTCGTTTTCTATAAGAATGTCTCATTTACTACCAGAAGAACACAGCTAACCTTTCTCCTTTCATGAGCTTCATTACATCAAACTGTGGCCTGGGACATTTCTGGGAGTCTGGATGCAAAATTCCTGTTTTAGAAGCATTTCATAAAGCTTCCCAAGCAAGCCCCAACAGGCTTTCAGACAGGTATTTACCTTAGAACGTACACACCCTCATTATCAAAGAGTAGGAATGCCTGATGCTGCTTCACACAGAGAGGACACCATGTACAGATAAAAATGTAGCTGTTTATCATCATCATATAAAAATAGGAAATATGTACCGAATATAAAGCTTTCCCGTTCAAACATGGTGCTTTTATTTAAGCGTACCCAATACAGACCCAAGCTGGGAGTGATGGTGAACTCGATTCTTTTTACTGAATCAAGTTTGAATGAGTCACTCACCAAATTTAATTTTCAATTCATTTGAGTCATCGAGTCAGTTGCCCAGACTGCAAAATAAAATCTACATTATCACTTAAAGTTCATTTGCTTCTCTTTCCATGTAAATCCTACCACTCACATGAGTGATTCAAAAATAGAAAAGGATCAATTTTACACACTGAAATTGTTATTTTTTAAATAGTGGTGGAACAAATTTAATATATTTTCTCTTTAGTCTGATTATTAGGACAACAAAAACAGACAACATAAATTATAACAAAGAACTGAGGTCATGCATTTAAAAAAAAAAAGATATGTGAAAGGCAAAGAGGGAAGTCACGGAAAAAAAGGAGCATCAAAAACTTCCAAGACAAATATTTGGAAAAACTAGACAATATATTTTTGCACAATTAGTTCTAATTAACTTTATTGAACAGTAAAAGGATTTGAAGTTAGTAAAAAAAAGAAACTTGAATTCGGCAGCTAAGATGCGTGAGGGAGGAGTGAATGAGTCGTGTAGTACTGCGAGCTTCCACTGGGTGACTCCTATGAGCTGAAACCCCACGAGAGCAACTACCCCTGACTGCATCCCGGAGATCGGGGCGGGGCTAAATGTGGGCGGGGTCAAACGTTTAGAGGTGGGCGGAGACAACTATTTGACTCCTGCGTCCTGCCCCACTCTCAATGGAACCAGGAAACCGCTATGCTATATGTGTGTGTGCAATGCTGTGACAGGTGTCGGGACAGAGGGAAGTAGCTGCCAAAATGGAGGTAAGCTAGGATTTTTCTTTCTCTGTTTTAACAATATCGAGGACCAATGTTGGGCGAACGTTTTATAAACTTGGAAATTAAAGGTTTTTTTCCCATTATGAGTTTTAGATGATACATATAGCCTATTTTACACATGCGGGGCGACTTACTTTTGAGGAGAAATGTTTACAGGGTTCCCACGGAGTCTTAATGAATTTATGAATTTGAAAGTAATACCTTTAAAAGACTGGCGAAACCCTTCAATTTTGGCATCTGGGTCTTAAAATTTGTGTTGGATGTAAGTTTTCTGTACTGCATTTTTCTTCTGAAGTTCATCAAAATATTCCAAACAAGTGATGACACCAAGAGAAGCACTATTTTTAGACATTTATTTCAATTTTGTGTCTTTACTGTTTGCACTGTTGCTTTTATACAATAGAAATACTGCAAGAAATTAGGGTAATAAAATTAGCAATAATAAAAAAAATGTCTTAAAATTAAACTAAAATATAGGCAACAAAAATTATTAAGGTTCTAATGTCAAACCAGATCGGTTATATTTTTAACCATTTGTTTAAAAATATAACCGATCTTCTACCAAGTGCCCACCCAGTGTTTTGTCAAAATATATTGGTAAAGTTGTATAGATAAATAAATGAAATTAGTTCAATAATTTTATTTTATTTATTTACTTTTTTGCTGATAGTGCCGTGAAATAGGTATTAATTTTCCATATGGCTTTAGAAAGATCTTAAACAGACTTAAATTTAAGTTGAAGAAACCTGTAGGAACACTTTTATAGCTTTGGGGAGATATGTTGTGTAGTCATGATTACTTTTTGGTGGAAAATATATTTTACAGGGGGGAAATATGTTAGTTTTTTAAGCTTTTTATGTTCATATCTGAGTTCTACACCTGATGGGCTTTATTATTATGGTTAGAGTGCTAATCTGATGTGTGTAATTATATAAAAGTTTTGCTCAGTCAAGTAGCAACAGAATAACATGAATGTTTTCATAGTGAATGAATGTTGTCATTGTATCACCAAGGTCTGAGGAAGACAGAGTGCAGGCACGAAAAAGACGGAGAGAGGAAAGAGTAAAACAGGTGAGAGACAATTTGATTATTTCTTGTAGTTCAACTGTTGCTTGCAGACTGAAGCATAATTCCTTCACTTATTTCAGGGCCTGGAAGTGGTCCCTCCTAAGAAGTCCTGCCATACTGAATTAGTCTGTGCAGCATCAGGTATTGTTCAAACAAGTATTATTGTACACAACCCCCTAGGTTGTCGAAATGGGATGTGGGAAGATTCAAGATTCAACCTTTTGTCATATGCACAGCTAGAAAAACACGCTTTCTGCACAATGAAATTGTTACTTTGCCAAGATTAGAAAATTAAGACCGTTCCAGACAGATCACTTTTTTTTTCAAAGCAAGTTTTTCAGTCATTTCTCTATTTTCATTAAACCAGAATACTAAGCAACTGATCTTTTTTACAACTTGCATCGTTAATATGCTTTTTATGAACCACAATCTTTTTCCTTTCTAGCAGAGGCTGAGAACTTGCTGGAACTGGACTTTTCTTGTGTCATTGTTTCTTCTCCAACCTTTATTTTAATTAGAGGTGTCAAATAATTCCATTACTTGCATTTAATTTTTTACAGCCATGATTAACGTGTTATATATTTTAATTATGTTTATCATTTTTAATCTACTGCTTCTTTATGGGACTTTTAAATAAACCAATTTCTTTTCTTGTTCTTGAAGGGTTGATGTAAACTCATAAGTTGAAGGGTTGACGTTACAGTGACAAGACCGGTGAGAGATTAGCTGCAGCAGTGTTTATTTCAGCGACCTTGTTATCTTTACTCCGTTTTTTTCACCCTTCTTGCAACTTTTTCCAAAGTTATTGTTACCATTTGGATGTAATGGGTGTGTCGCTGAGTATCAAGGCTGCTGACAGCTTCTCTCCTGTATCAGACGCACATCCGTGCTGCAGATTGGAAAGACCACAGCATCAGCTGTTTGGCTAGCTGTTAGCATTGAAAATAAGGCTTATATTATGTACAGTTATTAGATTAAATTGAAAGATTAGATTACTTTCAGATCATACATAATTAATGTAAAATATGTTTTTAATCTCTTGACAGCAGTAATTTTAATATTGTCTTTATTTTTGATTAGGAGAAGTCTCTGCTTGAGGACACCTTTGAGGCAGCAAGGTGGTGTACCACAAGGTCCTTCAAAGGAAGCCTTTCCCTTCCCCAGGTCATCACCATGGACAGGGAAGCTTGCCGGAGGGCAGTGGAGAGGTTATGCTTCTGTGATGGCCTAGATGAAGAGGAGATGAACGATTGCAGGGAACCGTTCCTGTTCATGTTTAGTTTTCAGTCAGACTATGAGGAGTTCTGCAGAGAAATTGAGGAAAAAAGGAAGATGAAGGTGTTTTCTGGTTTTGAAATGCCATAGTACAGCGGTGTCACAGTTTTTGCATTCTTTTTCCTCCTCACATTGTTTTTTTGGAGGTTCTCTTGTTTTTTGTGTGCTTTTTGGTTCATTTGTTTGTACTTTTTTTTTATTCCTGTGTTGGCTGTTGTTTGCTCTATTAAATTTACCTTTTTTGAAAAATTTAGTCTGCATTCTTGGGTGTCTCACACAATGTCTCACCACCCCGCCTCAAACCCTGGCATGTTTTAAGAAGTATCAACACAATTTAAGTCTCTGTTCCTCTTAATGTAGCTGATATAACGGAGTGTACAACAAATTTACCCGTGTCTGTCTATACTGTTTTACACTCACTTGGGAAATGACTATTAAAATAAAGGCAGCATTGATAAAATCAACTATTAAAATGGTTTTGACAGGTTCAAAGAATAGTCTTATAAATGCTTGAACCTTTTATAGAGGTACCAAAAGTATAGCTAAAAGACACAAATACCTATGTGCTATAAATACACATACCATACAAAAGTAGAAAAAAGAATAAAAATATCAGAACAGATTGGATCAAAAATGGCGCCTGTAATTATCTGCTCTTTAAAATTATCATGACATCCAGCAAATAAGTCATTTGATTACCAATGTTATGCTTTACATGGGTTTTGTGGGTTTTTAGGGCTTTCTAATCCTTAGAAAGGGGCTACTCGCAGTTTCCTGGTTCCATTGAGAGAGGGGCAGGAGTCAAATAGTTGTCTCCACCCACCTCTAAACTTTTAACCCCGCCCACATTTAGCCCCGCCCCGATCTCCGGGATGCAGCCAGGGGCTACTCCACGAGAGAGAGGGTGGGTCATTCGTCCTCTGAGTGAAGCCGGCTAAGGAGTAACTGAGTGATTCGTTCATGCTACGATTAGCACCGCTAGCTAGCTCTCAGGAAGGGAGGGGGTGAGTGACTCAAAAGTGCTGTTAGCAAAGCGATGCTACTGTAATGAGCTTCCAGCCCAGAACAGGTAAGAAAATGCTTTAGTTGTTTGTTGTAACAATATTAATGATGAGCCAGATATAGTTGTACTAATGAAATTAGTTTGCTAACAGTAAAAGGCATGAGTCAGTTGGGGTTGCGAATCGTGATTTGAGTCAGTAAATTGATTCTCAAATATTCAATGATTCATTCATGACTCGCACATTACCTGCAAGTACACAGTGAGCAGGTACATTGTGTGTCACTCACTCTGGCTAATCTGAGAGGGAGCCAGCTCTGAGAGCCTTTTCTTTCGCGACTGACAGAATGTCATTCCCCTTTCTAATGTCCAGAAGGTCCGGAGCGCAGGCGGATTGTTTTGCTAACCTGCAGGAAATGTCGCCAACAGTTATCCCAGTGTTTCCCTTACATAGGCGTTGCTGTGGCGGCCCGCCATGGCTGAAATCCCAGCGCCACGCCTACAAGATCCCAAGTTGATTTTTTTTTTTTGTGCTGTTTCCCAAAGAAGCAGCGGGAACTACTCTGTTTTTGCTTGTGATCACAGCTGGCAGGCAGCAAGAAGGAGGCAGGGCAAGGTGAAGTTACAGCATACGTTACTGAGTTCAAATTAGAAAGGTAGCCGTGGATATAACGCTTTTTGGTTTACATGTTTCAATAGCATTAAGATAGATGAGTGTTGATGATCTTGGCAGTGTTTCCCCCAGTGCTCATTAGCCTGGCGGCCCGCCAGATTTCCCTCCCCCCGCCAGGCTAAGCGTCACTTATTTATGTAAAATTGATTGGTTTGCATGTCTGACTTCAACAGCATCTAATACTGTATTACACAGGGTATCTGCAGGTTTAAGGGAGCCAAATTTCAGACTTTTTAAGACCTTTTTTTAAGGCCACTTTGACCAAATTTAAGCAATAATTTCCAGCTATTGCCTGGAACCGGTGCTAACCACGTCACGAACATGGGATTAGCCATCCAGTTACCATTAAACTTGCACTTCCCGATGGTGCAAGCTACTACTAGCTCAGGGGTCGGCAACCCAAAATGTTGAAAGAGCCATATTGGACCAAAAAAACAAATATGTCTGGAGCCGCAAAAAATTAAAAGCCTTATATAAGCCTTATAATGAAGGTAACACATGCTGTATGTATCTACATTAGCCTACTGTCAAAATGACTAAGTTGGCTAAAAATACATAACGAGCCTTCATGATAAAATGTTATTTTCCCTGTAGAGCATCCTGTAGAGATTGACGCACCACGTGACTACTCTGTTGTATGACGCCGCCTCAAGTTTAACTTCATTACAATATTAATGAATCATGTTTCATTGCTTTGATGAAATTAAAGAAATACAATAAAGAAATCCGATTTTTTATGTCATTTTTATTTTGAAGATTCAAAAAAACAACAACAAAATGGAACGTGGATAACGTGCCCCTCATTTGGGCAACAAACAGAGCGCAATAAAAGGCAGCCTGCATTTATAAAAATAAAACAGCAGCCTTTTGAAAAGGTAAAGTATATAAAATCAAATTAATACAGTTTGTCTGATTTCTGTAAAAATGCCAAGCAAGTCAGTACAAGGGTAAAACGCAGCAGCATCCTCTTCTCTTTTGACAAGCAACCAACGCAGCTATCCTCGGACCTGAGCAACAAAACACAACAATATCCCTAAGTGTCACTCCAAATATATACTGACAAAAATCAGAAATCACTTTATAAAAACAGCCACTTTGTTACTAAATATGTGCCTATGACAGAATTGTGTACTTACACGTTTAATGTGACTTCTGTTTTCGGACATCACCGGTCAGCTTCTCAACATCGGGCCTGTAAGATGTAACTTTAATCTTGACGCAGGACTGCAAGCTCTCATCTGTGAGGCGGGTGCGATATTTTGATTTGATGTAGTTCATGTTTGAGAATATCTGCTCACACAGGTATGTTGATCCGAAGATGGATAATACTCCAAATGCATATGTCTTCATGTTCCCATAACTGTCAGGAAGAGCATTCCATGTGTCATAAACAAGTTTCTCGGGTGTTGGGAGGCTTTCAATTTCCCTTTCGGAACTCGCAAAATCTACTCCCAAATGCAGTTTGCATATCAACGATTACACCTTGTAAATAATCACCGTTGAGTGTGTGATCGTGATGGGCTTCTTTAAATTCTCTCAGGGATGACAACTTCTTGTTACAGAGCAAACATTCAGGCAATCCTTCTGCATTGGCAATGAATGCAAATGATTCGGTCCAAGAAACGTTGAATCCTCTGTTCTCCTCTGTTATTTTTCTCTTTTTCCCTTTGGGATCCATGGCCCATCAAACAGCCGCCGATTTGTTTACAACAGCCACCTGCCTGGCATCCCGCCCTGCTGATAGAAATGTGTGCCGCAGGCCTTGACGCAAATCTTCGTTGACAGAAATGTTGAAATTTAATATTTTTCTACACATTTTTACAGCACTGAAAAACGTTAACAAAAAAATTATTTCCTTCCGCCATCTTTTCCATTTTCAAACATTTTTGAAAAAGCTCCAGGGAGCCACTAGACAGCGCTAAAGAGCCGCAGGTTGCCGACCCCTGCACTAGCTTAACCAGCTAATGTGCTCATCTAAAAATAGCACCGTTTCACAACCAACTGAACGTGTACGGTTCCGCTTACGCCAATATCATACACAAAAAAAAAGCTGAACACCAACTAGAAATTCACGAAAATTTTATAGTAATAAAATAATCTTGTTTATTGGGTCTCTGGTAATTCAAGACCTTTGGAAACTGTATTTAAGGATTATTTGTCATTTTTAAGGATTTTTAAGGCCTTAAATTTGGAAAAGCAAATTTAAGACTTTTTTCAAGTGTTTCAGTTTTTTTTAATGAATTTGATTAAAAATAAAGGCGCCCGGCCCGGCCCGTTTCCGAGGTAATTACACAGTCGTTGGCCCGAAGCCCGGCCCTTGGGCCGGGCCGACCCGAGAACCTAGGGCTTCAGTGCAGGGCTCTACCGCGGATACCCTGATTACAGTGTGAGCACAACAGAGACAACTTAAGATTGATGTGTGAGCAGCGTGAGGTCGGGTGTTTTCGATCGGAATCCTTAAAACCTCCAGCAGGTTATGCTGCACCAGTGACGTGTTAGCGCACGGCACTAACAACTTAGCGACGTGGCATGTCTCGGAGAAAGCGTAAAAACACGTTGGACACTTCTTCTGAAGCGGAAAAATAAAACTTCTTCTTAAGCAGAGCACGACTTCGCCTCATTCACCCTCTGCTGAGCCGGACTGAGCTCGATAGGATTGACCCATTGCTAGTTTGCATAGCCACTGGGTCGCTGGAGCTGTCCTGTGACTGCCCGATGGAAAATCAGCGGGTTTCATCAGACTCGTAAAGTTTCTTGTTGTCGCCGGTTTTTGCTAGGGACCCAATGTATTTTACCGCTCCATCCTGCAGTGTTCCCCTGTTAAAATTTAAAATGATTCTGTAAATTTATGTATCAATAGAAAGAATTGCTGCCTCTGCCACCTGCAGAAAATGTAGGGAAGACCAACATGTCTTCCAATTTCTAAATAATTAATAAGAGGTGTATTCCCCTGTGTAATTCCTTTGATCTGCATTAGTGATATTTTCAGCACCAGAACAATGAAGCAAAGAAACAAGATTCCTGAGTTTATGTCAGTACTTTTATTTATTAGGTGTATCTGACCTGTTCTATTTTTCTCTGAAATGAGATCAAATCAGTGCTTCTATGGGTTGGCTCCACTCTGCGCTAGAAAAATTTACTTTATTATAATGTTCACTGCAAGGTACCTTGATGTTCTTAACAAATAAATTAAATCAGTGATATTGGTCAATGTAACGTCATGAAGGAGCTGTTCTACCGAAGGTTATTTACCTTCTCTCTCCTCAGGAAGATCTAATCTGCATGAGACTGCCTCAAGGTCATGCATTTGCTTCTAAACTGTTTCTTACTTTCCAGCTCAAGAGAAGAATGAAGACAAAGGACTCTTTCTTTTAATAAATCAAAATAACTATTTTTAATAAAGCTAATCAAACAAAGTGTTAGTCCAATAATAAAATGTGAACCAAACTGTGAAATGACAATGTTTATGATCAGTAGTATTATAATAAGTAATAAAACTTTAAACTAGCTGCACTAGACATTCTCATTCACGTAAGGCTAAGTCACATGACACATTTCCTTTTTCTGATCCAATCAGAGTCTTCCAGATCTTACGCGAGGCGTAGTTTTGTTGGTGCTTGGTAAATCTGTCCTTTTTTGATTCGACCGTAAATCAAAACATCCAAATTATAAAACTATGCCCACGTCATCTTAACGTAAGTTCAAAGCATTCTAGAGAAGTTGTCGGAGTGGCCAATCCGTAACTTTCCTCTTCAGCCGAAAGAATCTAATGACAAGCTGGCTTAAATCTGTTGCATGTTCCACCTGCTGCAACGGTTCCTTTCAGAATAAAAGCTGAACCATCACCACCCCTTTTTGGGTCTCGCTAGATGCCAATAAAACTGTTGTGACCCGGAAGTATCTCAAAGACTGGTCTGGTCGACAACCGTTGCTTTTCCTACCGGCTTCGGTTCCAGAGAAGGTAAAGCTGGACCTCGACATTCCTGATCTAACGGGGACTTCCGCAAAGGGTACGTAGGCCGGCAGAATGGCGTCTCAATGTGTGTTATAAATCCCCAAACCAAAGCTTAGCGCAAAACATCATCTTCACTCCCATCAGAACTAATCGTTTCTCCGGATTTGCTGGTTCTGAACATTTCACACTACACCATTCTCAGTCTTACTTCACCTTAGTTACACCATACATTTAGTGTTGCTCCGGGTGAGAGGCAGAGGGCTGGGGTTGGCTTTTTGTTAGCCCCGAGACTCTCTGCCTGTGTGTTGGGGTTTACCCCGGGGGACAAGAGGGTAGCTTCCTTGCGCCTTCGGGTCGGGGAACGGGTCCTGACTGTTGTTTGTGCTTATGGGCCAAATATCAGTTCAGAGTACCCACCCTTTTTGGAGTCCCTGGGACGAGTGCTAGATAGTGCTCCATCAGGGGACTCCATTGTCCTGCTGGGGGACTTCAATGCTCACGTGGGCAATGACAGCTTGACCTGGAGGGGTGTGATTGGGAGGAACGGCCCACCTAATCTGAACTCGAGCGGTGTTTTGTTATTGGACTTCTGTGCAAGCCGCAGTTTGGCCATAACGAACACCATGTTCGAACATAAGGATGCCCACCGGTACACTTGGTACCAGGGCAGCCTAGGTCACAGGTCGATGATAGATTTTGTAGTCGTATCATCTGACCTGCGGCCGTATGTTTTGGACACCCGAGTGAAGAGAGGGGCAGAGCTGTCAACTGATCACCACCTGGTGGTGAGTTGGATCAGATGGCAAGGGAACATGCCGCGTAGACCTGGCAGACCCAAACGCATAGTGAGGGTCTGCTGGGAACGCCTGGCAGAAGAACCTGTCAAGACGGTCTTCAACTCCCACCTCCGGCAGAGCTTTGACCACGTCCCGAGAGCAGTGGGGGACATTGAGTCCGAGTGGGCCTTGTTCCACTCTGCGATTGTCGAGGCGGCTGTTGCTAGCTGTGGTCGTAAGGTGGCCGGTGCCAGTCGTGGTGGCAACCCCCGTACCCGCTGGTGGACACCAGAGGTTCGGGGAGCAGTCAGGCTGAAGAAGGAGGCCTACAGGGCGTGGCTGGTCTGTGGGTCTCCGGAGGCAGCAGACAGGTACCGGATAGCCAAGCGGGGTGCAGCAGTGGCAGTTGCCGAGGCAAAATCTCGGGCGTGGGAGGAGTTTGGTGAGGCCATGGAGAAAGACTATCGATCGGCTCCAAAGAGGTTCTGGCAAACTGTCCGGCGCCTCAGGAGAGGAAGGCAGCAACTCGCTCACACTGTTTACAGTGGGGATGGGGAGCTGCTGACGTCAACTGAGGCTATAGTCGGACGGTGGAAGGAATACTTTGAGGAGCTCCTCAATCCCACCAATGCGCATTCCGAGGAGGAACCAGAGCTGGGAGGCCTGGGGATGGACTGTCCGATCTCGGGGGCAGAAGTTGCTGAGGTAGTCAAATAACTACACAGCGGCGGAGCCCCGGGGGCGGATGAGGTTCGTCCTGGGTATCTCAAGGCTATGGATGTTGTAGGGCTGTCATGGTTGACACGTCTCTACAACATTGCGTGGTCATCGGGGGCAGTTCCTAGGGAGTGGCAGACCGGGGTGGTGGTCCCCATCTTTAAGAAGGGTGACCTGAGGGTGTGTTCCAACTATAGGGGGATCACACTCCTCAGCCTCCCTGGAAAGGTCTACGCCAAGGTACTGGAGAGGAGGGTCCGATCGATAGTTGAATCTCAGATAGAGGAGGAGCAATGTGGTTTTCGTCCTGGCCGTGGAACTGTGGACCAGCTCTATACCCTTGCAAGGGTGATGGAGGGGGCATGGGAGTTTGCCCAACCAATCCACATGTGCTTTGTGGATTTGGAGAAGGCTTATGACCGTGTCCCCAGGGGCACCCTGTGGGGGACGCTCCAGGAGTATGGGGTGGGTGGCTTTCTGTTAAGGGCCATTCAGTCCCTTTACCAGAGGAGCGTGAGTTTGGTCCGCATAGCCGGTAGTAAGTCGGACCTGTTCCCAGTGAGGGTTGGACTCCGCCAGGGCTGCCCTTTGTCACCGGTTCTGTTCATCACTTTTATGGACAGAATTTCTAGACGCAGCCGTGGTGTGGAGTGTGTCGAGTTTGGTGGCAGGAGAATCTCGTCTCTGCTTTTTGCGGATGATGTGGTCCTCCTAGCTTCATCCAGCTCTGACCTTCAGCTCTTGCTGGGTAGGTTCGCGGCCGGGATGAGGATCAGCACCTCCAAATCTGAGACCATGGTTCTCGACCGGAAAAGGGTGGCTTGCCACCTCCGGGTCGGGGGAGAGGTCCTACCTCAAGTGGAGGAGTTTAAGTATCTCGGGGTCTTGTTCACGAGTGAGGGTAGGAGGGATCGGGAGATCGACAGGCGGATTGGTTCGGCGTCTGCAGTGATGCGGACGCTGAGCCGATCTGTCGTGGGGAAGAGGGAGCTGAGCCAGAAAGCCAGGCTCTCGATTTACCGGTCGATCTACGTCCCAATCCTCACCTATGGTCATGAACTTTGGGTAATGACCGAAAGAACGAGATCGCGGATACAAGCGGCCGAAATGAGTTTCCTCCGTAGGGTGGCCGGGCTCAGCCTTAGAGATAGGGTGAGGAGCTCGGACATTCGGGAGGGACTCGGAGTAGAACCGCTGCTCCTCCGGATCGAAAGGAGCCAGTTGAGGTGGTTTGGGCATCTGGTCAGGATGCCTCCTGGACGCCTCCCCGGGGAGGTGTTTCGGGCATGTCCTGCCGGCAGAAGGCCCCCGGGTCGACCCAGGACACGTTGGAGAGGTTACATCTCCAATCTGGTCCGGGAACGCCTTGGGGTCCTGCCGGAGGAGCTGGTGGACAAGGCCGGGGAGAGGACGGCCTGGAGCTCCCTAATTGGGATGCTGCCCCCGCGACCCGGACCCGGATAAGCGGAGGAAGACGAAGAGACGAAGTTAGTCTAGTTTTAATTTGTTTAGTAATAAATCTTTAAACTTTTAAAACTTGACTCTCTTTCTTTTGTCTCTGAGTTAATACGAAGTGGTTACATAATCCCTGCAATAAAAAGTTCCAGTCTTCTGGTTTAAGTTATCCAAAGGTCCATAAGTTTGATTTCATAGTTCCTATGGAATCTCACATTTTATGGTTCATTAAATAATATGTAAATTTAATCGTTACAATGCAAAATATGTATATTTGTATTCCAGTCATTTTTATACTTAAAAATACTTCATTAAGTGTACTAAGCAGGGGTGCAGAACGTTTTTAATAGGGCCAGCCCAGTAATGATCTTGGACCAAAAAAAAAGGGCCTAAAAGTCAAATAAAAGGGGGCAGAAGATGTTTTTCCAAATGCCAAGAAATATTAAACGCCAAACCCCCGTGTTCTGTCCGGTAGTGAAGCTAATATGTCTGAATAATGGTGATAAGCCTTACAGATTTACTCACAGGTAGATCATCAAAGCTTCTGCTTTAATGTCACGCCTGATACATAAAACTTTATTGTTATTGTTTTTTGGATGTTTTTTTTTTTATTCCGACCAGGAGACAGAGGTGAAAGAGAAAGGAAGAGACAAAAGGAACAAGGGGGTTTTCACAAAAATAAACAATCAATGATGAACAAGAGTCTGCTTCTAGACCTGCAGAAAGAGAAAAATAAAAAAATAAACAAAAAAGGGACACACAACACAACACAACAAGAGCAAGCTATCAATACATCAACCTAATGAGGAAATATAAACTCAACATTGTTTTGCTGAACAATCACATCATAATGAATCACAGTGCATTTAGTGCCAACCACAGCCTTAAGACGTGTTGAAAATGATCAAGTCCATAGTTATGAAAGCACCATGTGAGCACCTGTCTGCGCACATGCGCTTGTATATGTAAGGTTTCTCTATAGGATAGGGCTGGGGGTAAACGATTATTTTTATAACGATTATTCTGACGATTATTTTATCGAATAGTCGACTATTCTAATGACTATTTAGAAAATTAATCTAATGATTATTTTTCTATTGCACAATTAACAAAAACCAGAAAATCTCAAATAAATTCCTCAAAAAAATTGATAAATTCTTACTGTAAGAGAATAAACACTACAGGCCTTCGATTTTGTATAACACTGCGTTTATTGTGTTGGTTGGTTATGTTCTGGTGACGTGTAGAACTTGGGAGTGCAGGCTGCTGCCTGAGAGGTGGTAGAAGATGGTGTCTCCATGCTGCTTTGTTTTGGTCACTTATGTGCGTGAGGCGAGTGGTCTTACGGGTTAAACCAAACTCAGGTGATATTTTACACTAAACCGAAAACCCACAACACTCTAAATGTAATAAAAGGGAGATCTACACCACAAAAAAGATGAACTCTAAACCAAAACGTAACAGCTTATCCCAACGCAAGAAGCTGTTAGCGAAGATGCTAACAGTAGCTTTACCAACATTAAGTTCAAGTTACCAAGTTTAAATAAACCAAAAACACCCAGCAGCAAACAGACCAGCACGGAGGAGAGACTGCTACCACCAAAACAGCTCTCCTCGTGTCTGAAAGAAGCTCCTTAATGAAGGGAGAAGCGCTCCCGGTGATTTTCTACATCTGCGATAGACACGAAGCAGCGCATCTGACCCCGGAAGTTGTTGTCCGTTGCCGGGAGACGAAGGGGCAAAACAGGAAAATAATCTAGTAGTGGACGGACGTTGTTCCGGGTCTTCGGTATTTGGCGGAGATGTTAGTGAAGGCGGAGAAGAGGGCGAACTAGAGGAAAAACAGGCAGATATATCTTCTATTTACAAACTCCTGGGGATGCAACAAGTGGGCGCGGTGCGTCGACTTCCGGATCTGACGTCGACAAATTTTTAGAATCGAGCCGTCGACTTCGTCGAGGCTTCGCTACAGCCCTACTATAGGAGCGTCCAATAGAGTGTGTGAGGGGCCACAGATCTGCCCCCAAAGATGTGTAGAAGACAGAGGGAGCTCCAAGTCCCAGAAATCCAGGAGCTGCCCCAGGGCACAGGGACGCCAGGGAGACTGTAACCAGAGAAACCCCAGCCCCCTCTCGAGAGGCGCAGAGGATTGCCCCGGGGGGCCACAACCAGCAGCCGGCAGAGTCCCAGGAGATAGCGGCAAGCCCCAAGGCCCGCCCGCAGCCTCCCACCCGCAAGCTGGCCGTGCTCGGAGCTCAACGACCCAGGGGCGACCAGCCCCGCCGGGGACTCAACAGAGCCCACGGACCCAGGTCCCACCAGGCAGCCACCGGGATCAATCAGACAGAGGCCAAAAATCTTAAGCCCCTTGACACGGGAGCTGCGAACACGCAGGAAGACCGAGGCAATACACCCTGCACCAAATATGGCAGGGGGAGGGGACGCAAAGATGTGTAGAAGTACAAGAAGTCCCAGGAGAGGGGAGGAGTCCAAGACCCCACTTGACATATACAGTCATACACAAACACAGTCATACACTCCCTCCCTCATGCTCACACATACACATACAACCTAAGACTTACAAATATGAATGCTAGACACCCACTCCCTCTCCCCACACACCCCATTCACTCTGGTCCCAGTACTGCCGCACAAACGATACAACCATCACCGGTTACCAGAGTTAGCCCCTTTCTGCTGGGGTGATGATGAGCAGGCACCCCACCCAACACCGAGCAAAGCAACCCACCACTCCAGACCCCAACCAGACAGCCAGCTCTCACTCCTAGCCACCAGGCCCCGTGAAGCCGAGTGACAACAGAAGTGTGCAAAGATCCCTAGTTGTTGATGAGGTGTATTCCACGGCTGAGGTGCAGGCATCGTCTGGCCTATGCTAGCTGATGCCACCACACAGCCCCACTTCCCCCCACAGCCCTCTGTGTCTAAGTGCAGTTTAAAACTGGAAGTGGGCACTGGCACTCGGGATGAGGCAGAAAGATCCCCTTGCCAAATGTCGTTGAGTGTGCTCGCTCCCAAGGCCCTAAGTGTGTGCTTGCGTGGAATGTCGTTGGTGAAAGTGTTTAATGTGCAAATGAAATTGGGGGGCAGGCTGCCACAGGAATGCAGAAATGGGGTCTGTTCCCGCGCCCTCGACTTTCCCAACTCCCAAAGTCCTATGTGCATGATTGTGTGACGATGTGAGGGAGCAGGAGGAGAAAAATGTATGGGGATGGGGAGGAATGGCTGGTTGGCCTAAGCCCTGCAAGGAGCCAGCTCCCCCACTAGCCCCAATAGGTCCCTCCATTCCCAAAATGCCACCCAGGGCATGGAGATCCCAACCTATCTAGCTAGGGTCCAAAGCAGCAGCATCACAGAGCCCCAATGAATCCGAGAGCACCAACCCTGCCCCACCCCAGCAAATTATCTACTCCCATCCCTGCATTTAAACAACTTCCAGAATATGTAAGACATAAGACATCCAGGTAAGGCTGGGTCCTCCCCCTCCTGGACATCCCCGTCCCCCATGATGGGACAGAATTGTTATTATTTCATGAGGAACCAAGGTCCACCTGAGGCCCCTGAGCCTGGGCCACGCACTGCCACTTGTTCCCGTCTTCTTCCCGGCAGCATACAAGTCAGGACCCAATCCCTAACGCCTGCCCAGATCCCCACACGGGGTCGGCCACCCCGAGCCCCCAGGCCCCCACCCAGACTCACTCATCGGAGATGCAGCCGACCGGCAGATACCCATGGCTACTGCCAAGACCCCACAAGGGGCCCCACTCACAACCATTAGTAGTCCACCCCCCGAGGCAACCCAAGCATCTCCAGAGTGGGGCAAACCCCCCCCAGTGAACCCACCCCAAGGGAATATCTGGATACTCCAAACTCAGACCCTCCACCCCATCACCCACATCATCCCGCAGGACAATATCAATGACCCCCCCCCCCATCATCGCTATGTGATGGAACTGATCAAAGGAGCCCAGAGAGTTTGCTTTGAAGTGGAAGCAGAGGCTGTCTCAAGTGTAATATCATATAACAAAAGATCACTGTAGTCACTGTAATGGGTAGTATGTTTGCACAGTTTATCCTGCTACTAATTGTACATATTTTCTATAATTTATTAACTACTATGTGTTTTTTAATGTGTGTTCATGTTGCACCTTATCACCAAAACAAGTTGCTAGTCAGTGAGCTGCACTCAATGAGAATGGCAATAAAAAATCTTCTGATTCTGATACTGATTCAGATTCTGATTTCTATACTGGTTAATGCAAAGGGTATCTCTATTTTTCCAATTTATGAGGATAGTTTTCTTGGCGATGCATATGGCAGTCAGCTACACTAATATAACCATCATTAGCTCGAAGTGTTATCTCTAAGTGTTAGGTGTTGACTAAACTAAACACAGTTAAGATCCATTCAACTACTTTTAAAGAACTTTGCAACTTGTAGAAAAAAAGGCACTGTGCTTTAAAAAATAAATAAAGCTGGTTGTTGGCTTGGTAGGAACGTCATCAACCGAAGAGCATATTAAATGTTTCTTGTGGCATATTAAAAGAAATTCTTAGTGTTTGTAAGGTTACAGCAAAAACAACGCGTGTGCAAAGGGTAATGAAATCACCATCACTACTGGTGACATCATTACATGTAAGTAGTTCACTTTTGATGGTAGCAGCTAACTAGCATTAGTCAAAAGAGTCAAATCTCGCTCTGTCTTGAACAGTTTCCTTTTAAGATGCTTGTGAATAACCATCATTCTCCCATGGAGGACAAGTTCTACCTAGCAGATTTTGCTCATGCCTCTCTTGAATTTTTGTAAAATGCTCCCAAACTTTCAAGCGCCGCTGCCAGCTCACTATAATTGTTTGGGCTTTTCTGGTGATGCCATGGCTGACCTCGAGTGCTACTGCACAAGTGCATGAAGGGCAGAAAGATAAACAAAGCAGCAGAATTTACCTCAGCACTTTGGAGTGAAAATTTGATTATTACTCTTGTCAGCAATGATTTTGGTAGTTTACGTAATCGTGACTAATCGATTAATCTGGGCAGCACTAGAATCCTTTTGTGAGTGGTGGTGTCAAATCATTCATTACTTGAATCAACAACAACTTTGCTAATTAAAATGTTCCTTGACACCATATTCTCAGTCAGATTCAGTCTTCTGGTTAAAGTCTTGAGTGGCTCAGCCTGCAGTGGCCTGACTATCAGCTCACCTGAGAGCAGGTTGTCTTTCTGTTTCTGTGGAGACAGGCCAGTATCAGTATCCAGAACAGGATTCATTTCAGTGTTCAGACACAACCACATGAAACCCCATCCTTAGCTCTGACCTGTACACTGCCTGAAGGTAGCCAGAGGGTCAAGCCAGTGGAGGAAATAAAATATAGCTGAAGAAAACCCTGGTGTAACCCTGGACTCCATTGGGAGTCTTCTTAGGGAAGAGCTAAAACATATGTGGTGCAAATACCATAAGTCGATTAAGAAAATATAACACGATTAGTCAACAGTAGTTAAATCTAGCTCCTCCGTTATAGAATGGTAGCATGGAAAAAAAATCACTTGGACAATAACAAGACTATGACCCAGTTATTGGAACTGTTGCAGAGCTACTTATGAAGTAGCCTGTAGCCGTTGTGTTATGATGGAGAAGAAGCTTTGCAGATCTGCACTGAAGTGAAGATTACCGGGGTCTCAGAGGTTCTGATCTGTTTCTGCCAGTCTGCTTAATCCTTCATCTCCTTCAGTTGTAGAGGTAAACAGCGCTCGACAGGCGGCGGCTAAATCCCTGTGACTGAGTCTGTATTTGGCTGATTAAACAGTGATCCCTTCAAGCAGTCCACATGCGATGGTGACCAGAGTACACAAGGGTAGGAAGCAGCGTGAGGCTCCTAATCCCAATTATATATATATGTATATTTCTTTTGAGTTTTAATTTATATTTTGCATTGTTGTAATGTCAGTGCTGTAACAATTAAATTTACATATTATTTAATGAACCATAAAATGTGAGATTCCATAGGAACTATGAAATCAATCTTAAACCAGATAACTTAAACCAGAAGACTGGAATTTCTTATTGCAGGGATTATGTAACCACTTCGTATTAACTCAGAGACAAAAGAGAGTCGAGTTTTAAAAGTTTAAAGATTTATTACTAAACAAATTAAAACTAGACTAACTTTAAACACTAAATGTATGGTGTAACTAAGGTGAAGTGAGACGGAGAATGGTGTAGTGTGGAATGTTGTTCAGAACCAGCAAATCTGGAGAAACAATTAGTTCTGATGGGAGTGAAGATGATGTTTTCACGCTAAGCTTTGGTTTAAAGATTTATAACACACATTAAGATGCCATTCTGTCAGTCTACGTACCCTTTCGAAAGTCCCCGTTAGATCAGGAATGTCGAGGTCCAGCTTGACCCTCTCTGGAACCGAAGCCGGTAGGAAAAGCAGCGGTTGCCGACTCAAACCAGTCTTGAGATACTTCGGGGTCATGACAGTTTATTGTTATCTAACAAGACCCAAAACGGGGTCGTGATGGTTCAGCTTTTATTCTTAAAGGATTCGTTGCAGCAGGTGGAACATGCAAAAGATTTTATCCAGCTTGTCGATGGTTCTTTCGGCTGAAGAGGAAAGTTACGGATTGGCCACTCCGACTTCTCTAGAACGCTTTGAACTGAAGTTAAGATGACGTGGGCATAGTTTTATAATTTGGATGTTTTGATTTACGGTCGAATCAAAAGAGGACAGATTTACCAAGCACCGCCAAAACCACTCCTCCGTCAGATCTGGCAGATTCTGATTGGATCAGTAAAGCAATGTGTCATGTGGCTTAACCTTTCGTGTAATCAGTCTCTAGTGGAAACATTTAAAGTCATATTACTTTTTATATTCTGTAGGATTATAATATCAAGTAATTAATATTTTCATTTCACAAATTGGTTCACATCTTATTGACTAACACTTTGTTTGATTAGCTTTATTAAAATAGAGTTCTTTGATTTATTAAAAAGAAAGAGTCCTTTGTCTTCATTCTTCTCTTGAGCTGGAAAGGAAAACAGTTTAGACACAGAGCATGAGACCTTGAGCAATATCTCATGCAGATTAGTTCTTGCTGAGGAGAAGGGGGAAATGACTTTTAGGTGGAAAACAGTCATTTCATTCTGTTACAATGCTACATAAATATTTTCATGGTCTTGTAATTTATTTACTGCAATGTCTTGGGTTTAGTGAGGTTAGTACACGTGGTAGCTATAAATACTATGGTCCTAATTATTGGCATAATCGTTTTCCTAATTTTCGATTTTGGCCAAGAATTTTCTTTTCGGTGCGTCCCTAACAAACAACCAGATGCACAGCTCCGTGAGTTTGTTTCAGCAATAGCTGAGCTCCAGCAGCAGCAGCGATCTACTCCAGCTACAGACATTCTCTCCCTTCAGAAATAACCTTTACCGACATAGACATCAATATAAGATGTCAGGTTAGTGGTAGCTTGTTCAAACCGAAGCTGGCTCTGGACTCGGGCTGTTTTCTCGCCTGTGACATTTGCTAATTTGTTCTTTTTTATGTTCTCCCAACTTTTGTGTTTTCTGATTGAATTTTCATTTCTGTCGATTTTTGCTGTCATTTTTATTTGTCAATGAAAATGTCGATCAATATTTGTCATAATTTAGTCTTTATTGGCGTGTACGTTTTCAATTTTTTTTAGTCCACAAAATATTTATTTGTCACAAAAAAAAGCAAAGATATTTTGTCAACAAAATTAATACTGATCCAAGTTCAAGTCGGGAGGTGACGTGAGATTCTGATCAAGTCTGAAACCAGGTGATCGGATCTGGAAATCCCTACCTAAACCAGATATGGGGTGACCTTGATGAGTGCGTCTTGCTTCTTTTGTCAACTCTGCATACTGGTTACTCACATATTGCAGCAATAAATTTGGACACACACACTAACAACACTAGAATATGCTTGCTGTTTAACGACACGTGGGCATGCAGGGCTACCCCCAGTGCTTTATAAGCCTGGCGGGCAACCAGGCTTTGCTGCATTTTGGTTGTGAGTTTTTCATATAAAAACTTGAATCAACATGTTAACCCTTTTGGCCCTGGGCCTTTTCTTGGGAAACCTGTTAGAAAATGACACGCCAACATTACACAAGTGACAACGAGTCTTGAACCTGCAACCTTCCAGTTACATGGGGGGGGGTTGAACTCCTCTGCCACAAAACCTATAAGGCCCCTTCAGGTGCTTATTGTTTAATCAGATGTGGATTTAATTGACTGTTATAGAACCCAACATTAATTTAATTTGGCACACACACACACATACACAAGGAGACTGATCACTGCAGCTGCTGCTCTCTAAAGCCTCGGCTCATCCTCTGATGTGATCTCTGCCGCACGGGGCCGACGGTGACGTGGAAGCCTGCAGTGAGATAAGCTGCGAGGCCTCTTCATGCCAACTTAAAAAAATAAGGCAGCTGAAGGTTAGGTTTGCTGTAAGAGTTCTCTGCTCTAAAGATCTGATTTATAAAAGCCTTTCAGATGCTTTTACTGTTTGTTTGGGAGGGGAAGCGATGCAGCTACTTAACAGACTCTTTCTGGTTTTGATGCTCATCTTATAGTTTGTTATGTTTGGTTTTATTGTGGGATCATCACTGAAACAAACCAGCAAGTGTGGGGTAAGCCATCTGTTAGAATGTTAGATTTTTTAATAATGTAACTAGTCGTGTATAAAACATAAAAAGACTAATGGCTGCTTAGATAAGGAGTGGGGAACCCTGGTCCTTGAGGGCCGGTATCCTGCATGTCTTTGCTCCAACACTTCCGATTCGGTAGTTGGTTCAACTGTTCTGCAGCTCATCAAGCTCTGCAGAAGCCTGTTAATCACCTGCTGAATGAAATCAGGTGTGATGATGCAGGGTTGAAACTAAAATATGCTGGATAGCGGCCATGATGGACCAGGGTTCCCCACCCCTGGTAATAACAGAGCTGAAGCAAGTCTCCATCCATTCTGCTATCAGTCCAAACCCGCTCATCAGACACTAAACTGCTGTCCTCCTCTTCTGCCACTAGACAGACTCATCATTCAGGTTCAGCAGCTTGAACTGTACCGCCCACTTTACCTACAGATCACTTTCATCTGACTTCTGTTAACGAACAGATTTCTCTTTTATCATTAGCACAGCCGCAGAAGGAAGAGAGAATGTGTTGAACCCATGAGCTTGACTGATCTACAACATATGGACATTGAACTCGACCGAGGCTGAGATGAACAGATCAAAATAAGCTTCTGGAAAAACATTTGTCAAACATGTTTGTTGGTTCCTCATTCTAGCAGTGTAATGAAACAGGCAGAGCAGCTTCCTGTTGTGGCAGGCAATGCCACAGGACAATTTCCATGGAGGCAAAATGAATGTGGGTATTATAAACACATACACCAATACAGCTGTTCACACAGCCGAGAGAGATGATTTTTATATGGCAGGGTGACAGCAACATACTCCTCCCATATAAATCAGGTTGGAATAAACATGTAGGTATATACCTCTAAAGTCTGATTGCTGATTATGTCATCTGTTTCTGATAGACCAGATCAATTATGGGCTGCATTATGGTGCAGTTGGTGGCATTGTTGCCACGCAGCAAGGAGGAAGCCGGATCTTGGCCGTAGCCTTTCAGTGTGGAAGTAGTCTGTTCTCCTCATGTACGTACAAAGTTAGCCTGTTCTTCTCGTGTATGTACAAAGTTAGCCTGTTCTTCTGGTGTATGTACAAAGTTAGCACGTTCTCCTCATGCATGTCCAGAGTTAGCATGTTCTTCTCGTGTATGTACAAAGTTAGTACGTTCTCCTCATGCATGTCCACTGCAGACGCCGAACCAATCCGCCTGTCGATCTCCCGATCCCTCCTACCCTCACTCGTGAACAAGACCCCAAGATACTTAAAACTCCTCCACTTGAGGTAGGACCTCTCTCCCGACCCGGAGTTGGCAATCCACCCTTTTCCAGTCGAGAACCATGGTCTCAGATTTGGATGTGCTGATTCTCATACCAGCTGCTTCACACTTGGCCGTGAACCTAACCAGCAAGAGCTGAAGGTCAGAGCTGGATGAAGCTAGGAGGACCACATCATCCGCAAAAAGCAGAGACGAGATTCTCCTGCCACCAAACTCGACACACTCCACACCACGGCTGCACCTAGAAATTCTGTCCATAAAGGTAATGAACAAAACCGGTGACAAAGGGCAGCCCTGGCGGAGTCCAACCCTCACCGGGAACAGGTCCAACTTACTACCGGCTTTGCGAACCAAACTCACGCTCCTCTGGTAAAGGGACTGAATGGCCCTTAACAGAAAACCACTCACCCCATACTCCTGGAGCGTCCCCCACAGGGTGGCCCTGGGGCAACGGTCATAAGCCTTCTCCAAATCCACAAAACACATGTGGATTGGTTGGGCAAACTCCCATACCCCCTCCATCACCCTTGCAAGGGTATAGAGCTGGCTTAAAACACTTATGTGTGAGGTGAATCTTAACCTTAATTTGTATCTTATGAAGATGTGTATGAGTGTAGATAATGATTAACATGTTAAATCAAGCACATACTGATCATAAGATCTGCAATGGATCATTGTAAGAGCAACATTCATTTCAACTTCATTGATTTAGGCAGATTATTCAAACATCTCATTTAAACATCTTGTTCATTCAACCATATGATTAATTAACTTTTAAGTTGTAAAGCCTTGTAGGATTCGTGTACATTTGCTTTTTTATTCAGCAGTCTGACTTTTACGCAGAGAGATAAGGGCTTTTGCAGGAGACCATGACCGTTTATTTATGTCTGCATCGAAGAACAATAAGTTAGCAAAAGATTGATTTGTGCGTAGGGCTGGTTAAAAAAAATCGATTTAATCGATCTTGGATCAATTTCAGTTAAAATTTTGCAATATCGATTCATAGGTTCTGAGATAGATTAGTTTTCCCTAAGAAGTTGTCCCCATCCGTCGCCTGCGTGACACGTTCATACGTAAAATGGCCGAAGCAAGTGGAAGTTCGCACTGCGACCGATCTCAGCTAAGGTCTGATGTCTGGATCCATTTCGGATTTAAAACAACAAAGGACAAAGAGCTGGATAAAATCAAAGTGATATGCAAGATCTGCCATGTGGAGGTCAGTTATTGTAGAAATACAACGAACCTCAGAAACCACTTGACAAGATATCATGCTAAGCTAGCATTAGCTTCCGTCAACAAGCCGTCCGGAGGAAAACAACCGAAACTCAGGGAATCACTATCATTGCCGGCCAGCACTCCGCGGGTCATAAAAATAACTGAGGCCATCGCAATTTTTGTTTGCAAAGATTTATGGCCGTACCCTGTAGTGGAAAACGAAGGCTACAAGTGGCACGTTCAGGTGCTCGATCCCCACTACGTTATGGTTCAACGTAAACATCTGACTGAAACAGTTATCCCCATGATGTATAAATCTGTGAAAGAAGATATCCTGACAAAAATGATGTCAGCAGAGAGGGTTGGCATAACGTGCGACACCTGGACCTCACTGTCAACGCAGTCATATATGACGGTGACTTCTCACTACATGGACAATGACTGGTGCCTAGCGTCTTATGTGCTACAGACCACCGAAGTTCTCATGAACCACACCTCTGGTAATTTTGCTGATATGTTGATGGGGGCCATACAGGAATGGGGGCTGACCGCCAAAGACGCAGCTGTCGTGACGGACAACGCTGCAAATATGGTTAGAGTGGTGGACATGATGCAGCTAATGCACATTGGCTGCTCCTCGCACACGCTGAACTTACCCCGGCTTTCCACGGGAGCCGTCAGCAGCACGTTACTGCAGCAGCACGTCATAGCTGCTGATAGGAACCGCTGTGGTCAACAGAACCTTTTCCACTGGAGCCGTCAGCAGCCGTCAGCAGCGCGAGTCGGCCGCGTCTCAGGAGCAGCATGTCGCGGCCTTTACGCGCCGGTTCTATTTTCTACGCGCGACGCCTCTGAAACGGGTCAAGTTCGACATTTTTGGGGAAGGAAAGACAGGAAATCGGACGCGGAAATGGAGAGAAGCTACCGAGATTTTCAGAATAAAGAACGTACTGCCTTCCGGTTGCTTTACTTTTAAAAAAGGTTACTAACTGTGCGTCCCCGTGAGAAGTTATCACCTAGCTAGCGGTCTCCTTTGTTTTTCAGGTCCGTATTGGCGATTATAAAACAGACAGAACATAAAACACAAACCATGTTGTAATTTTCTCCTGCTTGTTGTTGTGTTTACTGACGAAGTCCCTCGTGTGACTTCGTGCTCTGTCGGTGACAGCTGCTCCCCTGCTGCTTCGCGCCTCGTGGGAAGGGCAGAGCAGCAGCAAGACGTGCTGCTGCAGTAACGTGCTGCTGACGGCTGCCGTGGAAACCCGGGGTTAGCCTCACAAGTGGGTCTGAGAATCCCAGCCGTGTCACGTCTGCTGGCTCGAGTCAGGTGTATAGCAACGTTTTCACCGGAGTAAGACGGCGAACCACATACTTAACCCTCTGGGATCCATGGGCGCGTATACGCGTCTTTTGAGCAGGTCTGATTTGGGACGTTGTAGCAGCAAGACTCCGCCTCCCTGAGTTTCGGTTTCAATTCAGCTTTAAAAAGGAGATTATAAATTACACCCCAGTTTTTAAATTTTGTTAAAAGGCAATGTAAAAGCGGAGTTATACTAAACTAAAAAACGACCCATTTTTAGACAATCTGATAACTTGTTAAAACTGCAGTTTCGTAATTCGTGAGGGAATGTGCTTGTGAACATAAAAAACCCACAAAAACATGAGATCCTTTTGCTGTTCGTGGAAGTCTCACATATTCTATTGATAAAATTATGTAGCTGAGAGAGAGAGGAAGGCTTCACGAGTAACGAGATGTGTGCAAAAAGGAGCCGCTTCACGGGGAAAGGAGTGGCGCGAACGGAGTAACAACAAATAATTAGACAGAGGTTGACGGTAAACTTCATATTTTGGAGCGATCCGGACAGATATATTGTCTCTGCAGTTTAGTAGGCTTTTATTAGGCTTATATAAAGGATGATGAGAAGGATAAATGTCCACCAGGCAGTTCAGATAGTACGGCTGTTTTCTGAACTGGAAGCAGAGGAAGTGGATGGAGACTCACAGCCAGAGTCTGAGGCGAATAGCGAGGATGTTGATGATGATGTGGCAGATCCATCCTTCCTCATAGAAGAGCTGGGTCATGATGAGGTAGAGGATGAAGGTAGAGATGCAGCTCCTCGGAGATCCAACAAGACGAGTGGGCAGCGCCGCGCAGCTGTCAGATCTCGGCGTGAGACAGAGCCACTCCCCACTCCAAAATGCATGTACATTATTACCAAATTAATAAAATAAGCATAAATTCAGATAGTCCAGGTTGTCCTGAAATAATTGAAGCTTGGGTCCACTTCACTAAATGTGATGGGTAACTGGGTGATGATGAAACCAGCGACAACGATCTAAGTGAGACATCCTCATCTTAATCTGCTCCGGTAGGTAAATAAAATGTTTAACATAACGTTAGTTTGATATGTTAGCTTCCATTTTGCTAATGGTGCGTTCGCTTTCTCCTTGGAACTCAGAATTTCCGACTAGAAGAACATGAACGCGCTCTAAAGTTTGGCTTCACTTTACTAAATGCGACGGGTGATTGGGTGAGGATGAAACCAGCGACAACGATCTAAGTGTGAGGCATCATCATTTTAATCTGCTCCAGCAGCTAAATAAACTATTTAAGATAACGTTAGCTTGATATGTTAGCTTCCATTGCCACCATTGTTTTCAGCTAATGGTGCGTTCGCTTTCTCCTCGGAAATTCTAACTTCCCAGTAGGAAAAATCAAAGAAAAGGACAGCAAAAGGAATGAAGATACACAGTAAATTTAGTTCACAGTAAAGATGTTTGCTTCAGTTTAATTATCAGCTTATAAAAGTACAAGGACGATGTTAAAATACAGTTGTATGTTATTTATCGTGATATTTATCAAATATGGTTATATATTGAGAAAAATATATATTTAATTATAAAAGAGAATTAAAATATTAAACACTCAAAAGTATCTAAAATTGGTACCGTTAAGTGCCAGTATCAATTCTTAGGTACCGGGAATTAGTACCGAATCGATTCAAATGTCAAAGGTACCCATCCCTAATACAGGACCTTATGAATCGAAATCGGATCGATTTAGGAAATTGGACACAATACCCAGCCCTATTAGTGCGTCTGGATCCTCCAGCTGGTGCAACCTTGACTTTGCAGCTCTGGCGTGTATGCTGTGTCAATTAGATGGTAAAAATTGACCCTTTTGATTCATAACATATTCCACCTTTAGCAAATTAATTATAATGATGAAAATAATAGATCAGATGCAGATAGTGCTTTTCAAGGCACCCAAAGCGCTTTCCATAATTCACCCCTCCCACATTCCCATGTTGCTGGTGAAGGTAAACTTTGCTACTATGTAGCTACAACTGCTGTGGGATAGTCTGACAGAAGTGAGGCTGTGCCACTGGCAGAAAGGTTTAATAAAAGGGTCATTGTAAAAGTCAAAGGTTTGTGGGCTTTTCTGATTTTCATGGGAAAATCAGACTTCCTGCTCCCCAAAATGATAGACATATACAACTTCAGTATGTTTCTTGGTGTTTTTAACAAGCATAACAAACCACTGCCACCCTGCAAGACAGACAAACTTCCTCATTCCCCAGAAGCTATGATTAGTGTGTTTTTCTGGTAAACGGTTTAAAGAAGTTAATTTCAGTCTTTTAGCTGAAATAAAACTTTCTACAAAACAACATCAAACTCCTTGCTCATGTAGCCCCACAAATGGTTTTCTTTTTATGGGAAATCAGGATGTCTTGTCAATTTATATGAATTGTGAGCATTCTAGTGAGAAAGAGCTTAACACAATAAGCAAGAGTTTCAATTAGCCTGAAATTAAGACGCCCAACACTGAAAATCCAGTCTCTTCTTCAGTCAATACAAGCTTGAACAATCTGAAGCGAAGAACAACATGTGCTGTATTTGCACACATTCAGTCCCCAGCTGGCAAACATTGGTTAAGAAAATAAAAATCACTAAGACTGAAAGTGAAACTGGATCAAAATGTGGAGTCACAATAACCACAAAAGACAGAGTTAAACCAATGTCTTGATGCTTTCTCATACAAAACACGCACATCTTATCTGTGCGGTAGTCACGTTCCCTCAACTTGCACAGAAAGCTAAAAACCTGATTCTTTCACAACAGGGTGGAGACAAAGCTGAGCAATGCATTACCCAGAGAAGTAATGAAGATCAACGCAAAGCAGTTTACACTCCAATCAGCTCTGCCCAGAACTGGGAGCTGTTACATCAACTAACACTCACAGGTGGGATTATGCTATTTTCAAACCTTCATTTGCCTTTGAGCAAAAGTTGAGTTCATGTTAAATAAATCCACATAAATACACATGAACATACATCTCACTTTGAGTGACTTTTTACAAATATTCAGTACTTTGAAAAAAAATCACTTGTGTAAACTCCCCAGAACTGTTACAGGGTCACTAGTGTCTGCTCTGCCAGGCTGGTGCACAGCTGAGAAGCGTTTTCATCACAAACTCAACCCTTTCGAACAGGCAGGACGTCTGCTGCTGGAGAAGTCCCTTTAGATAAGATAAGTCTGCAGACACAGCGCAAAAGTGTTGACGGATAAATGTGGTGACGCACGTCATGCAATCGTCAAAAACAAGGAGGATCTGATTTTAAAGAGGATTAATAATAGCTTTAAAAACGTTAAAACCCTCTGATCTTAAATGCTACAAGTGACATTACACGTCTTTTCAACTTTGAACTCTGGACTGTAATTTGAATCAATAAATGTTGACTCCAATAAAGATTAAAGTCTGCAAAACAGAAAACCGACGAAGGTCAAACAAGAGCACCAGAGGTCTTTGTTTTATACAGGAAAGAGAAGGATAGCTGCCTGATTTAAATCCTACTAAAATTACGGGGGGCTTAGAAGGAAAAATATAAATATCGCGTTATTTAAATGACTAAAACGAATAATGTTGGACATTTGATGTCGTGGTCACGAGAAAAGCAGTTCATGCTTGAAAACAACACAACGTCTGACTGCCCGTTGAACTGTAGTCTGTAAGTTTAAAGACGAAAGCGTTTGTGTTCACTGGCAGACACCGAGAGAGACTAAAGTTGGTTTGAAAACAAATTATCTGGAAGAGAAACACTCAGGTCTGCGTCAAACAGCACAAACCAACAAACCAGGAAACCAGGATAAGCTCGGAGCCATTTTCTACTCACCCTGTTCTCCGCGGGGATCAGAGTTTCAAAATCTTTTTTCACGTCTTTCTGCGCCAACGCCGCGTTAAAAGACACTTTAACCATCCTGAAACAAACACGCAACACTCACAGGAGAAAGGGAACGCTGCGAAAACAGATGAGAAAGATAAACTTGAATGGGTTGACTAGAAAACGAAGTTATCGAACGTCTTGTGGACACTTTCTTTCGGTCTCAGTTGTTTTGATAACCGAAGAGTCAAGCTCGGTAGGTAGACAACTAAAGAACTTCCGCTAGCACTTCAAAATAAGATACCAACATCCGGGACACTGGTGAATGAATTACACAGAGGTAGATGTTTTTTTCTGTAGTATTCTGGCACCAATGAACAACAATTTCTTCTTTTTTAAGACAAAAAGTGATTTATGAGACATTAGTGAGGGCATTATGACTGAGCTGCATTGTACTACTGGTTTGGCTGGGACACAAAGGACTCTTGCATACAATGTTAGTGTTGCATCATTGTTTTGTTTCATATGTCCCAAACATCATTTTCTGACACTGAATCAGTAACCTCATTTCCAGAAACATTTATGTTGAGAGCTGTGAGACAGCAGTGAGGTGTGAGACAGCAATGAGGTGTGACACAGGGAGGTGGGAGACAGTGAGGTGTGAGACAGCAGTGAGGTGTGAGACAGTGAGTTGTGAGACAGCAGTGAGGCAACACAGTGAGCTGTGAGACAGTGAGGTGTGAGACAGCTGTGAGGCAACACAGTGAGCTGTGAGAAAGTGGGGTGTGAGACAGCGAGGTGTGAGAAAGTAGGTGTGACAGTGAGGTGTGAGGCAGTGAGGTGTGAGACAGCAGTGAGCTGTGAGACAGTGAGGTGTGAGACAGCAGTGAGCTGTGAGACAGTGAGGTGTTTTTATTTTTCAAGCAAGGGAAGGGAATGATCTGAGCATACAGGAGGACTGACCCATCATAAACCTTTGTCGGCTGTGCTGAAGAGAAAGGTACAGAACCAAATTATTTTATTAATTAGCTGCGCGTTCTCCTGTCCTCTATCCTCGGGGCCACGCACACACACACACACACACACACACACACACACACACACACACACACACACACACACACACACACACACACACACACACACACACACACACACACACACACACACACACACACAAATGGGACTGTCTCAGCTGTTATTTTTGTTAAGGAGTGCACACGTACAGCATGCGCGCCTCGTGCATGAGCCTACTATTGAAGCTGACATTATGCTTTTGGCCTGAGGGGGCAATCGCGAGCATAAAAATTCAAAACTCTGTAAAGTCCCTTCAATAATAATCAAAATAAAGTTATTCAAAATAGTTTCATTAGGTCTTGAGTAAATTGCTCATAATTAATGATTCAGCTTATTTGCGCATTTGTAATGACTAAACATAATGTTGGTAAAATGCTTTATTAAAACTGCTATTATACATGTTGTACAAATTTGGTGTTCATTTTTTCACAATTAACACACTATTATCTACTGTGTTTGACCATACAGTTTTATTGAACTTTTCTTTTTAATTAGTAGCTATAGTAGCCAGATAAACTGGGTTATAGATGCATGCATGGACGTGATTTTGGGAGGGGAATGGGGGGACATGTCCCTGACATGTTCCCCCCACTTTTTCCAAAATCAAGTTTTGACCCCTGTACTTTTTACCATCCAAAAACAATATTACGCTATATTAAATTGACACTGGTTGAGCTCTAACACCAAGCGGAAAACAGCCGTTTGTGTTGAAACCTGTTTCCCATTACAGCATACTGTAAAGATCCCCCCCCCCGTGTCCCCCCCCCCCCACTTCTCAAGTGAAAATTACATCCATGGATGCATGTACTGTCTTCACATAAAAATATAAAGTAATGACTGTAAAATGTATTCTACTGAACATAATAGATCATCATTCAAAACATAAACAGCTACATATTTCTTCAAGGTAAGCTGGAGCAGAATTCTAGCTTTCAATAAACCACTTTAAAATGGATATTACAACTCGAGTTTAGGGCTTCTTGTAGGACTTAAAGTTATTAAATATGCTTTTAGTAGAGCAGTGTGTACACTACATCAAATTTATTTCTATAACATATTACAGTAATGTATGTGGTCTAAATGTGTTAGGACTGTTGTATTCCTGTAACGTAGAACAGTCAAGGGTGTCGGTCTTCCTACAAATGCTTGGAAAAATATAAATAGGCTCCTTTGTGAAGGAATTAGGACATAATATATAATCCATCCAACCATTGTCCGAACCCACTTTGTCCGGGGGGGGGGGGGGGGGGGGGGGGGGGCAATAGGCAATCAGGCGGTGGACACCCTGGACAGAGAGCCAGTCCATCGCAGTATATAATATAATATATATAATATTATATATTATTATATTATTATATAATACTGTATATCAAATACAGGCCATATTCAATAATTACCTAAAATCACCAGGGGCAATGTGACTATATTCAGTTTTTGTGATTTGCCCACCGTACACCGTTCAAACTGACGTACGGCGCTGGGATGTTTGGAACTATTGAGAGCTCCCTGAACCACGTGGCCGCAGTGTCGCAACTCTGGCTCTAATTTCACAACAGGAAACGGAACGAGACGTAACATCCGGTCCGACCGCGCGATCCGAAAATGGCGGCCGTGGCGGAGAAATCAACGAAAGAAAGACTTTTGTCTGTGTTGGACGACTTGGAGGTTTTATCACGGTAAAATTAAAAATAATTAGAACGTTCTTGTTTATTTATTTAATATTTTAAGCTGATGTCATTTTATTATCGATCACGTTATTCAGCTGTTGGCATCGGTTCCGATCTAGAGTTCCTGGTGATTACTCTGAAAGTAAAAGATGGTTCAGTGTTTCTGGGTCTTTTGCAACCTTTATTATAACGGGCAACATATAACCCTTCTCTTTATGTGTGTGTGTGTGTCTGTCTGTCTGTCTGTGTATTTTCAGGGAGTTGATCGAGATGTTGGCTCTGTCCAGATCTCAGAAGCTACCTCAGCCCGGAGACGACACGCAGGTAACGGTCAGGAGCAGGTCTGGAGTCAGATCCAAGGCTGTTGGATTACACTCTCGATGCTTTATAACTTTGACACAGAGCTGCTACGTAGTACTCTACTGGTTTACGTAGTATCTTTCTCTTCAGCCATTGGCTAAAGTGTATTCAAAATGTCTCAAACTCTATGTTTTAAGCTGAAGGTGGCGCTATACTGTGGTATTTAGGCAGAATTTTTAAGTTTTAAAGAAAATGCACCAAAATGCTAAAATAATGAATACACACATTTAAAACACTATTAGACACTCATTTATACAGTTCATCAGCAAAAAAAAAAGTCAGCAAAAAAAAAGTTAATTTAGACGATACTTGCTCTTTAAATATCAGAGTCCAGCAGTTACAGATACATTTCTGTGTTGATTAGAACACGGGCAGAGCCTAAGCTCAGTTTACGTGCTCAATCCTGAATGTTTCCCGTATTTCGGGGAATATTTAATTTTCTTTAATTCCATCTCTGTGGTGCTATGGCAACATATTATGTTGAAAATTGGAACAAAACCGGTTCCATAGCATTTATGTCCTGTTTGATCTGATCATAAATAGTTCATCATACACCACTCCTATGTAGGGTTGTCACGGTGTGAAAATTTAACCTCACGGTTATTGTGACCAAAATTATCACGGTTTTCGGTATTATCGCGGTATTTTTTTAAACGTGCTACATTTTCAGACAACTAAATAAACCCTGTATGTCAGGAAATATTGTCCTCAGTTTGTGTCTAAATTTTGTCTAAAATGTGTTATTGTGTAATTATGTTGTTTATTTGTTTACATTTTTCCTCTTTAGTCTTTAAAGTATCAATATTTGCCCATAACTTCTTATTTGTTGTCTGTTTGATGTCATTATTTAAAAAATATTAGATCAGATGATACTCAGCACTCAAGTAGCCTTCTAATCAGATATTTTTTACCCTTACTTGAGTAATAAACCCTATATCAGGAAAATATTGTCCTCAGTTTGTGTCCTTCCAGTGAGCTTTGCAGATGTGGGAAAATGTCATCAAGCAGTAATCATTGTTAAATTCATAATTATTCTCGGAGAGAGACCAACTCTTATCTGTCCCTGGGAGCCCCGTAATGCATAGCGTCATTTCAACATGGGGGTGTCCGCGTCGACACGGTTTATATGCAGGTAGCGGCGCTGCGGCTGCTTTATATAGCGACTCGTTGCATTCTCCCTCAACCCAAATCCTCGGATCACACATTTTAGCTAAAACGCTAACGTTAGCTTGCCTTGCGTTGACTGTAGAGTTGTGGGTGATGGTCACGCAGATGTGTCATGAGATTTGAAGCGTTGCTGCCTTTCACAGACACTTTTTCTGCACGTGCTGCAAACAGGATAGTCGTCTTCTATCAACTCCCTCGGCATTCTTCAAATATCCAAAAGATGCCCGTACTTCCCCCTTTGTCTTCTTTGAGGGATAATAAATGTCCTGAGCGCTGCCGTCTCCTCCTTTGGCCATTATTTCAGCTTTAGCTTCAAGAAAGTTTTGGTTGTAAACAACAAAGCGCGCATGTGCCGCCGGCAACTTCAGCAGATGATACGGTGGCTGGTAAGGGTCACCGCAGCCACTGTAATCACCGAGATAATATAGTTTTTTTAAAAACAAGGCGGTTATTATTATTGTCAACTTTTTTCCCCAGAGTTCACTGCTACACCGGTTACCATGACAACCCTACTTCTATGTAAAGTATTTTAATATAAGTTTCAGTGGGTGCGCTGGCAGAAAGTCTTACCCTCCAGTCAGAACCTAAAACAACACCAGTAGGCAGAAATGATCAAAAATACCCGTTATTAGCACAACTGAATAATAAAACACCACGGGCGAGTTCCGCTGTGGAACTCGTCGGCTACTGCCTCTTGTCCCTTTAAGACAAAACCAGCTGTTCAGCATAAGTAAAATCAAACAATCAGGTACTTAGCTGGCCCAGTCGATGCGACCCCCTCCCCGGGGTCTGAGCTTCCAACACCGTCCAACGCCCCGGGGTTCAGCTTGCGTGGACGGCAGGTGAGTCCATGGCTCGGGTCCGGCTGCCAGAGTTTGCTGTGGCAGATGTCGGCGTGGTCTCGGCACCCAAATACTCCCAGCCCTCGCTACCTAAAGAAGGCGTCAAGCCTCCCGTCCTAGCACTGGAACACTGCCCACCTACTCAGCTGTCTTCATCGCCGGCAGTCCTAACCAACTGCGAACGATCCCACCCCCCAGAACCGGGTGTCACAATGACAGGTCGACCATACACACACACACCTTGGTAGATCTGCCACCCTTTTATCATCTCCGGCCTCATCACACCTGACAAGCACCAGCCGGCGTCTAGTTGCCACGCCCCCAGAATCTGGCAAATCCCATCTTCTGCCTTTCACAGTATGTTCAGGTACCCTCAGGAGACACTTTTTACTTCTCCGTGCAGATTTGATGTTATATTCCTCATAATGAGATGATGTTTGATTTCTGTATTGGTTTTATTTGACGTTGTTGTATTTTTGGCATTTTTTTTCTGCTGCCTTTTCATTTTTGAGTGTTTACATTTCAACTACTACCTATTATTGTTATTGTTGGAATCACTTTTCCTGGAAGATCTGAGGTACACTGGTGTCTATAATGATGCAGCAAAGTCTGCTGATTAGACATGCCATGGCTGTTAACTGGTTATCCTTTGAATATGAATTTGGATGTAACATTTGCAATCTGTTTTTCCCATCTAGATCATTGATCTGCTGGTGCAGAGGGACACGGAGTTCCAGGAGCTGATGGAGGTGGCCCAGCAGCAGGGGAAGGTTCACCAGGAGATGCAGCTGCTGGAGAAGGAGGTGGAGAAAAGAGACAGCGACATCCAGCAGCTCCAGAAGCAGCTGAAGGAGGCCGAACACATACTAGTAGGTTTGTTGTAGGAATTGCAATGCGGTGATATGATTTAGCACCATCTGTATGAGCTGCATTCCATTCCTGCAGCTGTGTGCTGCTGCTTGTTTGTAAACTGCTTAAAGACTGAACTTTTACAATAGCTGATGGGAATTTACAAACCAAACAAAAGCATGAAGCTGTCATGGAGAAGGGTGGAGCAGCTGCTGCTTCAGAGTGGGTTTGTGTGAAGTCTCCACCAACGCTGCTGGTTTTGGTCAACATGAATAATTAGTAGAAACTCACAAACACATCATTCTTTAAATCTGAGTGTTTTCTTTCCTCAAATGATTTTTGGTTCCCTTGTTCTTTTATTTAAGGCCACCGCTGTTTACCAGGCAAAAGAGAAACTTAAGTCTATAGAAAAAGCCCGGAAAGGTGAGGAACACACACACACACACACACACACGGAACACACTCACATGGAACACACACACAGAACACGCACGCACGCACACACACACACGGAACACACAAACGTGCACGCAGGCACACACACACGTAACACGCATGCACACACACACGGAACACACACACGCACGCACACACACACACATGGAACGCACACACACACACACACACACATGGAACGCACGCACACACACACACACACACACACACGGAACACACAAACGTGCACGCAGGCACACACACACACACACGTAACACGCATGCACACACACGCACACACACATGGAACACACACATGCACGCACACACACACACACACACACACACACACACACACATGGAACGCACGCACACACACACACACACACACACACATGGAACGCATGCACACACACACACACACACGGAACACACAAACGTGCACGCAGGCACACACACACGTAACACGCATGCACACACACGCACACACACATGGAACACACACACACACACACACACACGGAACACACAAACGTGCACGCAGGCACACACACACACACGTAACACGCATGCACACACACGCACACACACATGGAACACACACACGCACGCACACACACACACATGGAACGCACGCACACACACACACACACACATGGAACGCACGCACACACACACACACACACACACACACACACACACACACACACACACGGAACACACAAACGTGCACGCAGGCACACACACACGTAACACGCAGGCACACACACGCACACACACATGGAACACACACACGCACGCACACACACACACACACACGAAACACACACGTACACACACACGTAACACACACGCGCGCACACACACGTACACACACACATGGAACACACACACACACACACTAATGAAGTCTGTCTTGTTCTTGTTTTTCTTTCATTTGTCTTGATTTTGAGTTTTTAATTGCAGGAAGCATTTCATCAGAGGAAATCATCAAATACGCTCACCGAATCAGTGCCAGCAACGCCGTGTGTGCTCCACTCAACTGGGTGCCAGGTAGGAGCTGGAGGCCCCTGCAGTTCCCACTGGCTGTCAGTAGAGGGCAGGTTTGACTTCATTAACACACCATCCAAACGTTGGTGACAGGAGATCCACGCAGACCTTATCCCACCGACCTGGAAATGCGCAGCGGGATGCTGGGTCACATGGCAAACCTGCCATCCAACGGTGTGAACGGACACCTGCCAGGTGATGCTCTGGCTGCAGGACGGTTACCAGGTAAGTTAAAAAGAGCAGAATTAAAACACTTGAGTGCCGCGTAAGTTCAGGTCTTTATGAAGACTGGTTTTGTTTTATACTGACACTTCAGAATGTGTCTTGTTCCATACCATCTTTATTTATATAGCATGTATAAAAGTAGCATGGCAGAAGACCAAAGATGCTTACACGGAACAAATCCAGCACTTTTAATGAGATGAAGCATCAAAAACATTTCAAAATTTAGCATAAAAAGAGAAAAATAACATTGAGACTAAATAACAAAAGATGGAAAATGTACAAACACTAAAACAATCAGCTGAAAAATAGATGAAATAGAAGCCAAGATAAGCTGTATAAACTGTCTTTTATAACAACTAAAACATTGGAGTGACTTAACTGTAGAGTTGGGCATCGAGCATCGATGGGAACCGGGACCAGGAGTGAGTTTTTCCCGGAAACGCTCAAAGTTTCTTTGGTGTGTTGTTACTGTGTCTAGTTTCTAATAACATTTTGGTTCTTTTTAAAACACAGAAACCTTTCCTGTGTTTTAAAAAGAACCAAAAACGCTCAGTTTTTTATTTCAATTCCTAGATCCTGACCGGAAGAGGAATTCGCAGCTGACCTCCGTGAAAAACAAACGTGATCTGCAAATTCTGATCGGCACTTTTCAGAGCTGAACACACCAGCTGTCTGTCGCCTGCAGAGCTTTCTCTCTGGTGGACCACACCGGGTTATGCCCACTGTAGCCCACAGGGATAATAATATAAAAATAAAAAATGTCACAACACACAGTTGTGACATTTTTTATTTCCTTTTTGAACTATTTAATCTGGTGTGAGTTTTAATGTTTAAATCTGTTAGATTGTTACTGACAGCAGCTACATTCAAGCTTCACTTTTTGTTCTGACTGAATGCTGCTGCAGCACGGAGGTGTCGACTCAGTCATCCTGGACATGATCATCCTGATGGTTTCAGTTATAAACAGCTGGACTTTTCTGGTTATGTTGGAGACATTTAGCCTCTCATCCCAGAAGCTTCTTCAGTTCCCACACTTTGGTTGTGGTCAGAAACAAACACACTTATAACATGTTTTTGTCTAAATGAAAGTGACCGTTACAGAAAGCAATCAAAAAAGAACAAGAAAAACCCATAAGAGTCATGTAGGATCTGAGCTGAGTTAGCCTAATCCAGACGGGAGGAGATGAGTGTAGAAGGATGGATTTTAACACTGTAATGCAGCAAAAATGGGGGGAAAAACAAGAACTCACAGTTGCAATGGTTTGTGTTTATCAGGGAAAGATGAATAAAATGCTCTTTAAATACACGTTTCACTGAATTTTGGGGAAACTTCCTTTAGATTCTTAATAAATTCCAACCAGCAGCTGAAGCACTTTTCCTTTGATCAAACATCAATAGGGCAGATCCATATAACCTATAAAGTATTATTTTCCTAATATCCAGAGGTGGATCTGTGTTAGCTGTGTAAAGTTTCACCACATCGATGCATAAACAAGACCTGGAAAGATGCATTTCAAATATATGAAACCACGGGACAACCGTCTCACCATTAGTCTTGGGCCCGACCGATATATCGACCTGCTGATATTATCGGCCGATATTGGGGTCATTAACAGTATCGGCTATCGGCTAAAAAGTCGGCTGATATGGCTGATATTGCGCTACCTACCCAGCAGATGGCGCCAGCTTTATGAATAAGTTTTGTGAATACTTCACCAAGTTAACTTCCACAGAGTGTTACTTTGTTACGAAGCACAAGTATTACGTTTTATTTATTGCTGCATTTTTATTATTTTAATATTCTTATAGGGATCTTCTGTCCCTAAACTTGTGTGTTGTTAGATTCCCCAGAGTTAACCAAGTCAGAAAAAACATGTTGTAACCAGTTGTTTTAGCATAAAGCAATGGAAGGGAAGGCTTGCATTCACCTACATAAAAACACTACAATGTGTGTGAATTCACTTACATTGTTTTATGCTAAACACGCAGACACACGGAACAGATCATATTGGGCTGTTATAAAATGCTTTTTCTGACTTGTCTAACTCTGGGGAATCTTAACAAGACACAACTTTACTGAGTGATGGAATGTTCCTTTAAGTTAAAATGTATTAGTGGAAACCACAGTTTACAAGAAAAACTTGAATGTTAGATTTATGCTGTGACTGAGTTTGTGTGTTCTGTTGTTTTTGAGATCTGCTAAATAAATCTTATTTGCATTACTTGGAACCCCTAGTGAGTTATGGAGACAGTTCTTTGGTGTGTAATAGAGAAATAAGTTTGCATCAAAAAGACAGAGAATGAAGGGTTTAAGCTTAAGAACATTTTTATTTCTTTTTTTTGTGGGGGAGATAAATCGGCCATTATATCGGCTATCGGCCTTTGTTAAAAGTTTTATATCGTATCGGTCCCAAAAAAAGCATATCGGTCGGGCCCTAATTACGTCCTCATCAGATTCAGTACATCCTTCTGTTTTGTCTCCCAGATGTCCTGACACCTCACTACCCATGGCAATCTTCAGACGTCTCTGTTGGGATGCTGCCTCCTCACCATGGTAATGACTTCGGCTTGGAGCCCCCCGGTCACAACAAGGAGAACGAGGATGATGTGGAGGCCATGTCCACCGACTCATCCAGCAGCAGCAGTGATTCAGACTAAAAGTGTGTGTGTGTGTGTGTGTGTGTGTGTGTGTGTGTGTGTGTGTGTGTGTGTGTGTGTGTGTGTGCTCAGTGATCACATGGTTAAATCTGGTGTAAACATGAACATACTCAGCTTTGTAAATAAACATCTTTTGAATAGATCATGAGTGTATTCTTTATATTTTTATACATGTGTATATAACGTAAGATGATGTGTTTCATATAAAAGCTAGCTAAGATGCAAGTTAAAGTATTGATATGCACAAACGCCTAACTGGTTTGAACAGGTTTTATCTTAGATGAAATGTGACTGACTGGAATGGTTTTTCAGATCGACCACACCCAGTCAAACCAGTTTCATTTTGAGAATGTGTTCATTCACCTTTTTGTTCCTTTTGGACAATAGCGTATTTTTGTTTTTGTGAAGTCTTTTTTCTGACACATTATTGTAAATATTGATGTAAAATGCAGAATTCACATGGGGATAACACCACTAATGCACGTTAGCGCCTAAAATGCATCCAGAGGATGGATAACATGTACAGGTACTTCTAAAAAAATTAGCATGTTGTGATAAAGTTCATTATTTTCTGTAATGTACTGATAAACATTAGACTTTCATATTAGATTCATTACACACAACTGAAGTAGTTCAAGCCTTTTATTGTTTCTAATATTGATGATTTTGGCATACAGCTCATGAAAACCCAAAATTCCTATCTCAAAAAAATAGCACGTTTCATCCGACCAATAAAAGAAAAGTGTTTTTAATACAAAAAATTCAACCTTCAAATAATTATGTTCAGTTATGCACTCAATACTTGGTCGGGAATGCCCACATCACTGCAGATGCAGCACCAATCTGCCTGTCAGTCTCTCGAACCATCGTTCCCTCACTTGTAAACATTACTCCAAGATACTTAAACTCCTCCACTTGGGGCAGGTCCTCATCCATGGCCCCGGAGAAGGAATTCTATCCGTTTCTGATTCAACTCCATGGTCTCGGATTTAGAGGAGCTGATTTTCATCCCAGCTGCTTCACACTCGGCAGTGAACTGCTCCATCAAAAGCCAGAGTTCATGGTCTGATGAAGCCAACAGGACCACATAATCTGCAAAAAGCAGAGACCTGATCCTGAACGTATCCCCTCGCCACCTTGGCTGCGCTTAAGAATCCTGTCCAATAGTGATGTGTCGGTCGTGAACGAACCGGCTCTAAGAGCCGGCTCTTTGAAGTGAACGACGGGAGCCGGCTCATCATTGGGAGCCGTCCCCTCCCCCCCTGCTTTGGTGAAAGCTACAGGCGATTAGTCAACTGTGTGTCCAGACTGTCCACACACAGAGCAGTAGGGGCGGGGAAGAGGGAGGATCAGACTCAGACTGACACACAGCAGAGCACATGCGGGTGGAGGGAGACGAGAGGGAATGAGGAGGAGGAAAAAGGCGAGCGAGAGGGAGGAGAGTGCGACAAAGACGGCGAGAAAATGAGCGCCAGCAGTCGGAAAGTGGAGATTCCTTGAAGTGTTCAGTTATTAAATCCATAGAAATGATAAATATTTGATATATTGCTTTTTTTTTACATTAGTAAATTATTTTACATATGTTTAGCATTATTTTGGTTATAAATGCACTCTACGCAACAGAAAATCTGAGGAGCCACTTGGGAGCTGAAAGAGCCGGCTCTTTTTGGTGAGCTGAGCCAAAAGAACCGGCTCTTTTTCGGAATTCCCATCACTACTGTCCAATCCTATCCACCACACTGAGGTGGAAAAACTCCTTGGTGGCAGGACTCCGGGGGTGGATGAGATCTGACCGGATTTCCTTATGGCTCTGAATGCTGTGGGGCTGTGTTGGTTGACGTGGCTCTGCAATGTTGCGTGGACATTGGGGGCAGTTCAAGGGCGTAGGAACCGTGGGGGGGGGGGGGGGGGTGATGGACGTGTCCCCTCCAATATTGGACAACCGTGCATTTGTACCTCCCAATAACATGGAGAAGAAAAAGATTGATTTTGAAACATTTGACTTGCGAGCTTTTATTTTGAAAGACACCGCAGACTTCTCTCCGACACAGCCCCTCCCCTCAGGGAGTCAGACAGGCTGGCTGAGTGAAGCAGGAGTCAGAGACAGACAGCAGCAGCTCAGTGAGTTCTTCTCATGGGCAAAAAAAGAAAGAAAGGAATTGTGAGTTTGTAATAATTTGACGTTTCTGGTCAAACGTTAGACTGGCTGACTAACGTCAACATCTTGCTAGTTAGCATTAAACATTAAACAACACTACTAGTCAACAAAAAATGGCGAGTTTTACAGTAACAGACAAAAACCATTTGACACGAAATTAATAAAAAAGTAGAATCTCCACATAAAAATGGAGTTTTTAAGTGTGATTGTTGCTTGTTTGTGACATTCTCGTCACATTTCATTTTTAAACCTTATTCATGTCACTCTTTTCAAATAAGAGACCAGAGGAAGTTCAGCTGGAAAATGATGAAGAAGGTGAGACAGGCAGCGCCAGACCTGCTGAGGGTGAGACAGGGAGCACCAGACCTGCTGAGGGTGAGACAGGGAGCATCAGACCTGCTGAGGGTGAGACAGGCAGCACCAGACCTGCTGAGGTGCAGGTAGGTGCTACAGTGGAGTGAGATTTTAGATGGTTGATGATGAGAGGAAGATTCGAGCATGATAACAAGTGAACACGACTAAATAATACTATAACAACCATGATTTTAATGTTACACTAGTCGTCCAACAGTATTTTACTCCTTATTCCTGTCCACTGTTTTTAGAGATCAGATGACCAGTTGTGGGTGAGACAGGGAGAGCCAGACCTGCCGAGGGTGAGACAGGGAGAGCCAGACCTGCTATGGTGCAGGTAGGTGCTACAGTGAAGAATGAGATGGTTTTAGGTTGCTGATGAGAGGAAGATTTGAATGTGATAATAAGTGAACACAGTTAAATATATGTAATCTCATAACAAGTAGGCTGGACAGTACGGGTTAAGAATAAATTACATTCTGTACACGCTTCCTTAGAAATATTAGAAAAATAAGTGTTAAACTCTGCATTCTGGTGCATTTAGACTGCAATTTTGGCCACTGTTTTTTTCTGTTGTCCATCTGAAAATTAACGTAGTTCCAGCTGTTGTTGTGAATGAATTATTTCTTTTTTCATTCTGTCTGAAGCAAACAGATTTTTCTGATTGTTGGTCAGCGTTGTTGGCTGATGTAGTTTAAAATATTCTGATGAGAGTCAGATCAGTTCAGACTGAATATTCACAGCTTTAGTCTCGTATTAAATCTGTTTACACATCTCTACCCATATGAATAAGATAATATATCCTACATTCATATTATTACATAAAAATAAAACAGTACTGACACATAAACAGCTTTTTTATAATTAAAACGTCCACGTTGGCCGGTAATCACCTGGATCTGGCTCATGGGGAGCCTAAGTCTCCTCCCCTTCTGGCTGGTTCATGGGTCCCCGATCAAAAAAAAAAAAAAACCAGACTGTTAGTGAACTGGGCTATAAAAGTTATTTTCTTGTCTTTCTGGGCTTTGCCTTACGCCCTGAGTCACATCTGTCAGACTTTTCTAATCCTAGAGTTTCACCGTCTATCAGATTTTCTATCAGAAGCTAATGCAGGAGATAGCGGTAGGAGACTATGTTCATGTTCAGCCTGCATGAAACACTCAGTGACACGTTAGAATCAGAAATAATCATTAAATGTATTTTTTTCAGTGAGGTTGACCTATATATTGACCTACAACAGATTTGTTAGATTTCCAAAATGTGTCCCCCCCCCCCAATATTAAACTCGTTCCTACTCCCTTGGGGCAGTTGGATCAGCAGATGGGGTGGTGGTCCCCCTATCTTAAAAAGGGGACAGCAGAGTGTGTTCCAACTACATTTCTGAGCCTCCCTGGTATCTATTCAGGGGTTCTGGATAAGAGAGTCAGTCAGATTGACGAACCTTGGATTCAGGAGGAGCAATGTGGTTTTCATCTTGGCCATTTGACCACATTACTTGAGGGTGCTCTGGGAGTATGGGGTATCAGGCTGTTAGGTACAACTGGTGTCAGAGCTCGGTCTGCATTGCCGGCAGTAAGCCGGGCTCCTTTCTGGTGGCAGTTGGACTCCACCAAGGCTGCCCTTTGTCACAAATTCTGTTAACTTTTATGGAGAGGATTCTAGATTAATTTTGTTTAATTTATCAAAATAAATGGTTAATACTTCCATTTTTGAAATGATTTGTTCACAGCTACTTTCACCCCTGCCTAACACTTTTGCAAACTACTATATTTCCATATACAGGATTGCTTGCCACGCTTTCAAAGTCCCCCTAAAAAAAAACCCACAAAGCTGAGTGCAAAGTTTAGGACAGAACATTAACCTGTCATGTTCCCGAGCCGAGGTGAGCGACACCATCTCCACTCTGTGATTGAGCTGATTTCCCACAGGTGAGGAGCGGTGGGGGCGGCAGCTGCTGGAGATTCCAATCAGGAACTCGGGTTTAAAACGAGGATGGAGACACCTCACAACGCTGGATGATTGCACCAGTTTAGGTAGCCCCAGCCACTTGTTCTTTTACTCATTTGTTCGCTTTGACTCGCTCTTGGATTACCTGGTTTTTGATCTCAGACTGTTTTTGTGGATTACGTTTGGATTACCCCTTACGTCTGGTGTTTGTTTCCCTTCCCTCAGGATCCTCACACCACCTGCTTCACCCTCGCTGTCTTCGAACTCAAGATTTCATGCACCACGTCCCATCCTCCTCCTTGGTTCCTGTTAGGTGCCTCTCTGCTACCTCACCCATCCCGGATCGCTCACCCTCTGCCCAGCGCTCACCTCGGCTTCCCCTCCTCCCTCGTTCACCCCAAGCGCTACAAGGACTCGAGCTGCACCGCTCACTCCCACAGGAATTCCCTGTGCTATTTTTGCTCCCGTTTTTGAATAAAGACCTTTTCTCTTTACTCAACCTGCTCGACGAGTCTGATTCTGCATGTCTTCGGTTAGGCACTTACCTCGAGTCATGACATAACCCATCAATTTTTATTAATGTAGTAAACTTTAAATGAACTCTGGACATAAACAAACACTGTCCACCACGTTCTGTCTCCCGCGCTCGCTGACATCCTCTCTCCCATCATGTTGTTGGCCAATATTTCAAGCCTCATATTTACCATCTTTTATATATCAGAATCAGCCAATATACCTCCTTTAGTAAAGCCAATTTAAAGTCAGACACGTCCACGGCAGGGAGACTTTGACCCCAAAACTCACTGTCATTAGGTTTACTGTATAACATTTACTACATTTCACACTACTGGCAGTAAACGACAAGATTTGGGTGCGTTTTGCATCATGTCCTTACACCTTGCAGCAGCGGTTCAGTGATTTGTCATCATGTAGTCTCAAGCCTAAATCAGCTCCTGTAATTCCTTCTTATTGCCTATTACTTCCATTTGCAACAGTCATGATTATTGAGGTCACCGAGAACAAATTAGCATCATTTTCATGAATTTTTCACACAAATTGCTAGTTGTCACCTTTCACTTGCATTGTTTATGCTAAGCCAAAGCTAACAGAATACTGCCAGATTAGGAGAATGACTGGGTTCGTTCCAAAATGCTTTACCCCACTTATCTAACTCTGGGGAATATGGCCACAGATTAAATTACCCTTCAGAGTGTAGTATCCACTTAAAAACGCAATAATCTTTTGTACAAATGTTTTAATTATATTGTTTGAACAATAAAGTTTTCATGTTACAACTAGAGATGCACCAATCCAAACACATGATCAAAAATCGGGCTTTATCACGATTTCAAAGGATCTGAAATCAGGGTAAATTCAGACATAAACTTACAAATTCATCTTGAGATAGAGATTTTGTTTTAATTTTAACAAGCTTCTCCACACTAATATTTGTTTCATGGGCAACAACACCAGAAACACGACTGTTAGGTTAATTGGTCTGTCTGAATTGTCCTTAGGTGTGAGTGTGTGTGTGTGCATGGTTGTTTGTCCTGTGTGTCTCTGTTTGCCCTGCGATGGACTGGATCTCTGACCAGGGTGTACCCCGCCTGATTGCCCATTGACTGCTGGAGATAGGCATCAGCCCCCCCCGCGTGGACAAGGCGGGTTCAGAAGATGGATGGATGGGCAACAACACCCTAACCCTGCCTGTTGACTAGCAGGCTAACGTGTTTCCTGAGGAGACTGCAGTGTGGATGTATTTTAAGCAGGACAGCAAAGGCAGTGCAACGGCCACTTGCAATGTGTTCATAGCAGGAACTTCACGTTGTGGAAAAGACAGAGCAGCATTCAACACTACAAAGACCACACTGTAATTATTTATAAAGCACATTTAAACTGAGCATGGCAGCTGACCAACCTTATACCTCAACATGCTTCCTCCCTTTTTGATTTCAGACTTTTCCTACAGGCGTCACCAAAGTGAATCGCTAGTCTGCGTTTAGACCTAGTCCAACACCTTAAAAACAAACACCTCGTTAAATACTCAAGTTCACTGAAGCGACTCTACAGTGCTTTACACTGCAGTCATTCACCCATTCACAGACTGGTGGTGGTGAGCTACAATGTAGCCACAGCTGCCCTGGGGCATTCAATCATAGGTGAGGCTGCTGTACACACACGCTACTAGTCCCTCTGACCACCACCAGCAGGTAAGGAGGGTGAAGTGTCTTGCTCAAGGACACAATGACTGACACTGACGAAGCCTGGTTTTGAACCAGCAACCTCGGGTTACAGGGCCCTTGAGCCACCATCCACCCATAATACCCTTTATTGCTGGAACATAACATATATTTATGCTATGAGAAAATGTCCGGTTTATCTGAACTCATGAAGTTCTACTTCAAACATGGATCTAGGAATGGAGAGACTTGGCTGTTGTTGAGCAGCTTGAACAATAGTGAGGTAAGAGTGCGAGCCCAGAGAAGTTTGGAGCAATAAGACATCTGGGGCTGTGCAGAAGGATGAGCATGGCCCAATGGTGGCGGACCACAGAGAAGTTGGTGTTCCCTCCGTGGTCCATCACGGTCAGCGGTGGCTTTTTGTGACAGACAGCAGTCAGGTCTAGTGTCAGCATGCAGTGCTCAATCAGTTATTTTAAACAGAACATTTTTCAGTTGCTGATCTGCACCATCATCATGATTGTGATCTAAGCTACTGTGTTACGAAGTGAACACTTTGTTAAAGGTTGAATATGGAACAGTTTAATAAAAAGCTATATATATTTTTTTAATAATACCTCCACGGGGCGTTTAGAGGTGTGCAGAATGAAGGTACAGTGTTTAATTTAAAAGCTATATTTTAATCAAAATTAATCAAACATTAATTTTGACGGGCATACCACTGGGTTTAGTGCCAATAGAGGGCACTATTACGGGTTACCAAACAGTCCCCTCGGCACAGCGAGGCTGGCACTGTGGAAAATGGCGGACTCTGAGCCCAGAAGATGTTGTTATCCTTCTCAGAAGAAGAGCAACCATAAAAGATCTAAAACCAGAGTGAGTTTAGGTGAAGCTACAACAGATGGACCCAAATAAAACATTTCACGTATCGGCATTGAACCTGGCACCCCACAGCTGGAAACCGTGTTCTATTGTTGCGACTACAACAGCCACACATTAGACGTTGCTTTGGTGTTCGTGTTCTACCTTTAAATGTTTTAAACACGTAACTCTGAGCTGAGAGTTATGTGAGTTGAGCTCCTTTTCTGAGGAAAATCAACAACTTTTCAGGAGTGAGTTCTCATGTGGGAAGTTAAAGAAGTTGTCTGGCGGAATCTTCTTCCACAGATCAAACATGGAAAAGACCTCTCACCTGTGTGAGTTCTCATGTGCTTAGTCAAGTGACTACTCTGAGAGAAACACTTACCACAGGTTTCACATGAATACGGCTTCTCACCTGTGTGAGTTCTCATGTGAATCGTCAATACACTACTCCGAGAGAAACACTTACCACAAGTTTCACATGGAAACAGCTTCTCACCTGTGTGAGTTCTCATGTGAGACAGGAGATTGGTTTTTTGAATGAAACCTTTTCCACAGCTCTTACGTGAGCGTGGCTTCTCACCTGTGTGGTTTCTCATGTGACGAGCTAAACAACTCGGACTGAAACATTTCCCACAGATTGTACATGACAGTGGCCCCTCACCTCCAGGAGCACTTATGGGCCTCTTTAGTTTGGGACTGCCTACACCGTTTCTGTGATCTTCAGTTTGTATACATCTTTTGTTTTGAGTCAGTTCTTTATCGCAGTTTGATTCTGAGTTCTCATTCCTGCATCCATCCTGATCTTGGCTCTCAGCTTCAGAAGAAATCTGACAAAAGGTTTGGCTGCAGTTTGGTTCTGCTTCATGGCCATCTGTTTCCTCAGAAGGAGAAGTCACCATGAAGGTAACATATTCCTGCTTCACAGTGAACTGTCCTTCAGGCTGACTGATGCAGAGTTCCTGCTCTTCCTCTTTCATCAGTGAAGGTTCTGAGTGTTCGTGGTCCAAACTGGAGATCCTCTCCTGGCCACAGAGCTGCTGGTCAGTAAGAACCTCCTCCTTTTCAGAGACGTGATGCTGTGAGACTTTTGGACAGGCTAAAAGACAAATGAAAATTCAGATTAATGCAGCAATAAAAAAAAGCACATTTAATAATCAGATACATCTAAAGACATTATGGAGATTGATGGCCCCAGTGAGTTGGCTTGCCGTCTCTCAGCTCCTGTTTGTGCTTTATTACGTCTAAATGCTGGTTTACACTTCTCCGTCTGCATCGGTGTGGAGACACACAACAATATATGAGCGTTTGAGCACAAACTTGCTGACGGAGACGTTTAAACCACTTCTTGGCATGAAAAACCAGAGCTCATCTGTGACTACGGGTCACGGGACTATGCACCAGAACCACCATTGAAGCGAGTGCTTCCAGTTCTGGAGAGTCAGCTTAACGATATCTCGATATCGTTTTTCCGGAAACGAAATTTTCCGGGACTTTTTCCAGAACTGTGCTGCTCTGGGCGGCTGCATGTTGGAGTAGCTCTGTTGACTATATGTAAGTTTTGCCTTTTCTTGGGCATTTTTTCCTTCTAGTTTCTCAAGAAAAACGGTATTTTTTGGACACTTTACTTTTCTTTTTCTGGTGCTGTGAAGCTTGGAGGATTTTTACTGCTATTTTTTAGCTTTTCTCACTTTTTGAGCATTTGTTATGATGTGTAACCATGGCAACAAACTGGTTTACAATCGGGAGCAGCTGATTAACATCGGAAAGGCTGAAATAATACCTCAACTGAAGCCACACATCCGAAATGAGCTAAAACGCAAGAAGCGTGGGTGCAGAGCGGGAGCAAAACGGAGACAGAGAAAGAGGAAATTCTAATCATCTCTGTGAGATCACTGGCCAACAAGATGGAGGAACTCCAAGCCCTTTCAAGGACTCAGCCAGAGTTTCGGCAGTTGTGGAACCACTGGAGGAGATAATGCAAAGAAGGATTCTTCAGAGAATCAAGAAAACTATGGACAACACTGAGCATTCTCTTCACAAGACTGTCCGACAACGGAAGAGTGTCTTCAGTCAGAGGCTTCTTCAGTTTTGCTGCAACACTGACCGCTACTGGAGATCCTTCCTGCCAACAGCTATTGTAATACAGGGAGTGCAGAATTATTAGGCAAATGAGTATTTTGTCCACATCATCCTCTTCATGCACGTTGTCTTACTCCAAGCTGTATAGGCTCGAAAGCCTACTACCAATTAAGCATATTAGGTGATGTGCATCTCTGTAATGAGAAGGGGTGTGGTCTAATGACATCAACACCCTATATCAGGTGCACATAATTATTAGGCAACTTCCTTTCCTTTGGCAAAATGGGTCAAAACAAGGACTTGACAAGCTCAGAAAAGTCAAAAATAGTGAGATATCTTGCAGAGGGATGCAGCAGTCTTAAAATTGCAAAGCTTCTGAAGCGTGATCATCGAACAATCAAGTGTTTCATTCAAAATAGTCAACAGGGTCGCAAGAAGCGTGTGGAAAAACCAAGGTGCAAAATAACTGCCCATGAACTGAGAAAAGTCAAGCGTGCAGCTGCCAAGATGCCACTTGCCACCAGTTTGGCCATATTTCAGAGCTGCAACATCACTGGAGTGCCCAAAAGCACAAGGTGTGCAATACTCAGAGACATGGCCAAGGTAAGAAAGGCTGAAAGACGACCACCACTGAACAAGACACACAAGCTGAAACGTCAAGCCTGGGCCAAGAAATATCTCAAGACTGATTTTCTAAGGTTTTATGGACTGATGAAATGAGAGTGAGTCTTGATGGGCCAGATGGATGGGCCCGTGGCTGGATTGGTAAAGGGCAGAGAGCTCCAGTCCGACTCAGACGCTAGCAAGGTGGAGGCGGAGTACTGGTTTGGGCTGGTATCATCAAAGATGAGCTTGTGGGGCCTTTTCGGGTTGAGGATGGAGTCAAGCTCAACTCCCAGTCCAACTGCCAGTTTCTGGAAGACACCTTCTTTAAGCAGTGGTACAGGAAGAAGTCTGCATCCTTCAAGAAAAACATGATTTTCATGCAGGACAATGCTCCATCACACGCGTCCAAGTACTCCACAGCGTGGCTGGCAATAAAGGGTATAAAAGAAGAAAAACTAATGACATGACCTCCTTGTTCACCTGATCTGAACCCCATTGAGAACCTGTGGTCCATCATCAAATGTGAGATTTACAAGGAGGGAAAACAGTACACCTCTCTGAACAGTGTCTGGGAGGCCGTGGTTGCAGCTGCACGCAATGTTGATGGTGAACAGATCAAAACACCGACAGAGTCCATGGATGGCAGGCTTTTGAGTGTCCTTGCAAAGAAAGGTGGCTAAATTGGTCGCTGATTTGTTTTTGTATTGTTTTTGAATGTCAGAAATGTATATTTGGGAATGTGGAGATGTTATATTGGTTTCACTGGTAAAAATAAATAATTGAAATGAGTATATATTTGTTTTTTGTTAAGTTGCCTAATAATTATGCACAGTAATAGTCACCTGCACACACAGATATCCCCCTAAAATAGCTACAGCTAAAAACAAACTAAAAACTACTTCCAAAAACATTCAGCTTTGATATTAATGAGTTGTTTGGGTTCATTGAGAACATGGTTGTTGTTCAATAATAAAATTATTCCTCAAAAATACAACTTGCCTAATAATTCTGCACTCCCTGTATACAACAACTCTTTGATGACTTGATTATTATTATTATTCTGAGCTATTACTAGAGGTGGGAAAAATGATCGATTCTAAGATGCATCGCGATTCAGCCGTGCACGATTCCGCATCGATGCAGCAACGTGACATAATGAGATTCTCTCCCTATGTCTATGTCGGGGGTCGGCAACCCGCGGCTCTGGAGCCGCATGCGGCTCTTCCATCCATCTGATGCGGCTCTCTGTGCTTGTAAAATAATGAATGGATATTTAAATAAAATGCTTTATATTTTACTGCATTAATTTTACATCTGTAAACCAATTCTAAATGTAAAGATTGTCTGCGTAAACCTGAACAGTTCCAACCCGGTCTTACTGTGAGACCGGGTTGACGCGTCACGCTTTTGCGTAATCATATGCGTGTTCTGAGCTGACGAGGATGTGAGATTCTGGGATTCTCCTCAGATCCTGGATGTGTCGCCACATTGGAGACAGGAACAAGCGCTATTCAGCCAAAGTTTCATAATCAGGGAGCATTTTCTAAGTGACAAGTCTCGCTTCAGTGGGAGGAATCTTCACGCATGCGCCCTGGTTCTGCGACGTGCTCCAAGCCCCTCTCCACTTCTTCAGCTCACTGTGCGCCGTACATACACGCTGACAGCGAGTTGCGCTGAGCTCAGTGTCCAGCTCAGATGGGAATCTTTTCTTAAGTGATTTAGCTACATCTGTGATGTGTGAAACGAATAAAGTGTCAGTTCGTCTGCATGCGTCGGGGTCTTTCTATTCTTTCTCCGTCAAAATAAATAGTCAAAAACGGGAACTATCCGGTCAACACAACACAAGCCCTGCTTTTAACTGTTTTGTTTTCTTGTGAAAATAGATAAAATTAAACTTGATTAACACCAGAGCCAGGCGCACCGCGCCGTTGTCTCCGTCACTGTAAATGAGGGAAAAACAAAATGATCGGATCTTTTTCTGACCTTCCCCACCTACAAAGTTTAATTACAACAATCAAACGTGACAGAGCCTGGATTTGTATTCTGAACAGTCTAAACATGTTTTAAAAGAAACGTATGACAAAAGTGGCACCTGCTCAGTAAAACCACCAACAGGGTGAAAAATATCAAAATATTGACGGCAGAGACGGGCTACAACTTCTGGATCACTTTTATATAAATCGTTTTATTGATTATCTTCTTATGAAAGATAACTTTGACGTACAGCGACCGACCGGTACCGGCTGCTGTCTGAGGGTAGGCCCCGCCCACAACGCCGCGGCTGCTGCAGTGTTTTCTTTACTGTGGGAAACGGGTAACAATGGCTCTTTGATGGGAACAGGTTGCCGACCCCTGGTCTATGTCTATGCGAGGACAATAAAATTTTGAGGTATTACTTCTGGGGGCAGAGTTGCAATGACATGCGCACTGCGTTGTCCTAGAAGCAATTGGACAGGGATACAGGGCGACCATTACCAGTAATCAAAGATGTACCCGTTACATTTAAATCGGACGTCTGGGCTAATTTCTGTTTTGGGATCCTGGATGTGAAAGAATCACTTAACACAGTATTTGTTTACTATTTTTAAGTTCAGTAATATTCTATCTTAAAGCTGCTCTACCTAAAACATTATTTCTTATATTATTGAAGTAATTATAGGCAGCACACTTTAAACATTATTGCTCACTATAGTGAATAGATGAATGTTCTGTTTTTCAGGGATTTCGAAATCAAAAAGAATTGAAAACTATTCCACTGCTTTTATTAAGTAATGAAAATTTTTGTGTGAAGAATCGTGATGCATTTCAGACTCAAATCGAATCGTTAGGCAGAAAATCGGAATCGGATTGAATCGTGAGGCAGGTAGAGATGCACACCACTAGCTATTACAGCAATCAATTTCCCTCTGGGATTAATAAAGTATTTTTGAATTTGAATTGAAGTAGCCTTCTAATCAGATACTTTTTTACTCTTACTTGAGTAATAAACCCTATATCAGGAAAATATTGTCCTCGGTTTGTGTCCTTCCAGTGAGCTTTGCAGATGTGGGAACATGTCATCAGGCAGTAATCGTTGTTAAATTAATAATTAATCTCGGAGAGAGACCAACTCTTATCTGCCCCTGGGAGCCCCGTAATGCATAGCGTCATTTCAACATGGGGGTGTCCGCGACACGGTTTATATGCAGGTAGCGGCGCTGCGGCTGCTTTATATAGCGACTCGTTGCATTCTCCCTCAACCCAAATCCTCGGATCACGCATTTTAGCTAAAACGCTAACGTTAGCTTGCCTTGCGTTGACTGTAGTGTTGTGGATGATGGTCACGCAGATGTGTCATGAGATTTGAAGCGTTGCTGCCTTTCACAGACACTTTTGCTGCACGTGCTGCAAACAGGATAGCCGTCTTCTATCAGCTGTCCCTCGGCATTCTTCTTCCAAAAAATGTCCATACTTCCCACTTTGTCTTCTTTGAGGGATAATAAATGTCCTGAGCGCTGCCGTCTCCTCCTTTGGCCATTATTTCAGCTTTAGCTTCAAGAAAGTTTTGGCCGTAAACAACAAAGTGCGCATGTGCCGCCGGCAACTTCAGCAGATGATACGGTGGCTGGTAAGGGTCACCGCGCCTACACCACAGCCACGGTAACCCACCGAGATAATATATATTTTTTTAAAAAAGACGGTTATTATTAGGGATGTAAGAAAATATCGCTATCACTATGGCAATATATCGTGATATTTTTTTCCAGCAATATTATATTGATATTCAAAAGCCGTGTATCGGAAATATCGATATGGCAATATATCGTGATATTTCTTCCTGCGATTATTACATCGATATTCAAAAGCCGTGTATCTAATTTTTGAAAGAATTTACATGCAAACATTTGTGTATTTTCTTTTCGTTTTGTGCAATCCAATCGCCACCCGCTAGTTGGCAGCAGTGTGCAACGGGTTTTTTTTCCACCATTGAAATGCAAATACCTCCATCATGGGTCAGATACCTCATGTTAAACATGTTACGTATCAATTTGGACTGTTTATTGAACACTCTTACAATAAATTTAGTAAAAAAAAATTGCTTGTAATGTCTGACTGAATTTATTGCAATATATTGTGATATATCGTATCGTCTCCCCTGTATTGTGATATGTATCGTATCGCCAGAATTTCAACAATACACATCCCTGGTTATTATTATTGTCAACTTTTTTACTGGAGTTTACCGCTACACTGGTTACCGTGACAACCCTACTGTTCACATGACTAAACAATTACACATCATCCCCCTCACCCTCTGAAAGAGGCAAACAAATGGAGATGAGATGGAAAAAATATCGCTTGTTAATATCGGCCCAGTTTTATTTATCGAACCGATACCAATATGTTAAAAAATGACTAACACCAGCCCATACCAATATTGATGCTGATATATTATCCATCCCTAGCCGAGAGTCTATAGATAATGTGATATAGATGGAAACTGGACCTTTTTTGGGACCTGCATAACTCGAACCCTAAAGAGAACCCACCACTGGATTCAGGGTTAAAAATACATTGTAATGCACTGACATTTGTACCAAGTAAAATATTACCATTCTTCTTCCTGCAATGTCTTACATTAACCACATTACAGCAAAATGCAATTTATTACAGTAATTAATTACTTTTGTAACTCGTTAGTCCCAACTCTGGTCCAGGTCTTTATGTTGTAGTCCAATGAGCCAGGTCGTAACACACCAACACATGGCAGAAGCTCCTCCAGGCTTGTGTTATTTGTGGAGATAAAACATCCACGTTGCAAGCCAGTGGTAGGTTCGTGTTGCTGTTTTGTTGTAATGTGGTTGAAAATTAGAGCTGCTTAACACTATGAATCTGATTTGACACCTTCAAAACAAAATTCTTTCTCTTTTGGCTTTTCCCCTCAGGCGTCGGCGCTTCTTGTTTCCATCAATCCTAGTTTGAAACCAAGACTCCCAGTTCACTGCAACAACGAGGACAAAAACACGGAGCCAGCCGACAATGAAGGATATGTTAATAAACAAAGAGAAATTGCACATGAACAGCAAAACGTCAGGATTCACAGTACGCTGGATCCGCACTGCTGTAGTAGCTACAGGTGTTGTGCAGAGAAAAGTGCATGCCTTTCTCATCGTGGGAACGCACCTCACTCAATTCAGCTGCACAATGAGGATGTAAACATGTAACAATATGAGCAACGAGGCTCATATTGACACCTTTCCTTTCAATGTACATCCCAAACATATGATTGAATGAAAAGAAGCCCAACTATTTATAAAAATAACTTACAGGACAACCTGAATGTGTTTTCCTTTCTTCCCTTCTTATTCTAATGCTCTGCTGAAGTATTGGATTTTATTTGAGGTTGTTCGGTCCTCTCATAACAATAAATCCTGTGAATTTAGAAATTTTGCTCTTGATATGCTAAAGTTATAACGGAATATTCCAGGGGAACATAATTTCTCACAACTGATTTCACCACAGATGTGCAAAAAAAAAAAAAAAAGCTTTATTAACGAGGCCCTCCAAACGTATTGTGTCCTGGGTAAAACCACATTAGTGCCGCTGGTGTTTCGTACCTATTCTGTGCGAGTTGATCTGTGATTTCCAGCTCAAATCAAGCAGTCTGCGCTGACGATAAATCTCTTCCTCGATGGTTTTTTCAAACTTAACGAATATTTCTTCCGCAGCAGCTGTTAGTCGCGTGCTGATAAACTCTCTCAGAGATTGGAATGAAGACATTTTCACTGCAGAGGCCAAAATATCCACCTTAAACGTTCACTGAACACGACCTGAAATATAAGCGAAGCTAACGCTGTAGCACCTTGTTTACTTTTTCTCCGGAAATTACGTCATGGTTTATAATTGTAAATACTTGTAATCTCAAGTACGTCACGTACGTTACTGCCATCTACTGGATAAGGATGAAAACGATCATGACTTAGTTTCAGAAGGTGTGGCTGACTGAAAAAACACGTTTTAAAAGTTTCTTTCTTTTAAAATATTCTGATTATATTTGATCAGTCTAAGTTTGTCATGCAGGCTGAACATGAACATAGTCTCCTACACCTATCTCCTGCATTAGCTTCTGATATAAAATAGTGTGTATGATAAATTATAATAGTAGTTTTCTAGCTGTTTGCATATGCTATAACCAATATTCTGTTGTTGTCCAGTTGATTTAGCAAAAATAAAGTACTGACACCCGCCTTAACCAAATTGTGACCTTTTCCCTTTTGCAATTTAACCTTCCCCTCACCCCATCCTAATCTTAACCAGCTTGCGCATGCAAAGCTCTAATCGTTGACGCACTCCTATCTGCGTCCTGAGCACAGCCACAGTAACATTATCAAATCAGGTGTCACACACGGTCGTTCATGTCGGCTCATTTCCTTTTATGTTTTCTGTCTTTTACTTTTGCCTGATGCATCCCCTGCTGTGGAGTGGGGCGCATCATCTGTTTTGTCCTTGTTCGCAGCTCGCACTCCGCTGTTTTTGCGGTCGGTGGACCTTTTAGAACTGCAGTTCAAAGGTAACTCATGAGGTGAATATATATGAACCCAGGTAGCAGTTTTTATTTAGGATTGCGAGGAGATGCAGGAAGATAATAAACAGACAGGACAGAAAAATAGTCAAATAAAAACAACTCGATTTTCACTTGACTGTCGACTTTAAAAAAAATTAAGCCATGCAACCCCTATATCACCTGTAGAATGAAATGTGTGTTTTGAGAGTTTTGATTTCAAACTTGTACCTTGATTTTTTCAATTTGGAAGTCTGCTAGTTACAAAACAAAAGTTTCATGTTTCTGAATGAATGTTTGATGTTACAAAATGAGTAGTAAACGTACAAAATAAAAGTTTGATTTTACAAAATAAAAAAATACACGTACAAAATGAAAATTTCCTGTTACAAAACAAGAAATACAAGTACAAATTAAGAATTTCAAGTTAGAAAACTAAAGTTACAAGTTACGAATCCAAAGTTACATGTGATGAAACATGTTCGAAGTTACAAAACTTGGTACAAGTTACGCTGAATAGGTGTGAAGCTCGGGTAACTGAGACGCACAGTGAGTCCGTTCAGACAAATAACTGAAATAACCTAATACACCTAAAATAACTGTTGCCGCCTGTAGAAAATAAGCGCTTTCTTGGCATCAAAATGTGTCTTTTAAGTTCACGGACATCACACGTGAAATGCATGGCGCACATCAAACAAGATCAGAATAACTTGCCTTGATCACAGGCTACCTATGCCGCTCGCTGCGCATGCGCATTTGTCTTCATCTGCTGAAAGACATGGCGACGTCCCTGCTTTGCGGCTGTTTGACGGCTACCCTGAGAACACCAGGGGCCAGGAACACTATCAGCTCCGCCACCAAGGTGAGTTTGTGTCCCAGCTGAAGCGAAAGCCTCTGGCCTTCGTCGCAGATGTTTATTACAGCGTGGCACCTGTCCTTTGAAGCACAGTATCCCGATAAGTTGAAGGGTCAATTTGACATTAGCACAACTACATAGACTTTTCATTGTTTTGGCTAACATGCTAACTAGCGGGAAGCTTCTGTTAGCATGTTGTCAGCGCTTCAGCACCACCAGAGGCACTTCGGGCACCTTTTAGGGAGTCACAGAGGAGCTCGAGTTGTTGTGAACGACAACTTTGTTTCTGTATTCGTGCAGCGAAGCTCCTTGACCTCCGCTAACATCCACCGTGTTTCCGCGGCTCTGTGATGTCTGCTTACCACCCATCGGGAGTCCGTTTTAGGAAGGTTTTGTTGACAAATTAGCTAAGCTTCTGAAAACGAACTGCTTTCACCGCAGAGAAAGGCTGTCGGGGATTCGATGGACCGAAAAGGATAAGTCGGGTAAAGTAAAGCAGGTGATCCTCCAGGGGTCCCATGGCCCCCTTAAACCACCCCCTAAACCCAAGACTTTTAAAGGCTGCTCCAAGTGTTGCAATTCAGGAATTCCTACCATCTTATCATAAAACTAACAGGCTGGCATTTTCTCACTATTTATTAATCATAATTATTTTCATAATATACCTAAATGCCCCGGTGGATTTACAACAGCAGCTTTTCTGGAGATAAATATCAGCTGACAACTTCTGCCTGCTGGTTTTCCCAGATTGAGTTACATGCGACCCTGTTGGGGAAGTCATGGTTTCATGTCCAGAAGAAACTTTTAAGTTTCACATCCTCAGGCATGTCAACTGGCTTAGGGTTAGTCTGCTGCTAGCAGTAGAAACATTTCCTCATGTTTCTAGAAAGTAATTGAAGAAAGTTCAGTTTCCAGGATTTTAGCTGAATATTTCTTCTTTAGTGGGGTTTGAAAAGCAGTCATTGCATTACCTCCAGTAGAAAGTTGATCTAAAAACACAATCTGACGCAATAGGGACCATGCACACAAGTCAGGTGCTGACATTTAGTTGTTTCAGATGGGCATTTTGGCTTTTGTGCAATACAAACTCTACATGAGGAAAACAAACAGAAAAACCTGAAGGTCTTTGGCTCAGTGACTGAAGACATTATGTCGTTTTTCTCGCATCTTTACCTCCTACCAGTTGTTTGTTTAGTCTCTTACTTTCACCCCCAGGTTCTTGGTGGTTCCTCAGGTCTGTTTGGGGGCCATGTGTCTCAGCCACTACCCCCCCACCTGCAGCAGCAGCGGAGGAACCTCTCCCTACATGAGTATATGAGCATCAACCTCCTCAAAGAGGAGGGGATCTCTGTGCCAGCCGGCATGGTGGCCAGCTCCTCTGATGAGGCTTACGCAGTGGCCAAGCAGATCGGTAAGAGCTCCTGTTGTGTGTGTGTGTGTGTGTGTGTGTGTGTGTGTGTGTGTGTGTGTGTGTGTGTGTGTGTGTGTGTGTGTGTGTGTGTGTGTGTGTGTGTGTGTGTGTGTGTGTGTGTGTGTCCATCCTGAGTCAGCAAAAGTAGTTGAGTCAGATCACTCGGACCGCTGTGGTCCCCTTTTGGGTTCAGCACCCCCCTTTCTCTCTTCCTCCTGCTCTCTCTTTGTCTCTCTGTCTCTGTGTCTCTCTCTCTGTCTCTCTCTCTCTGTCTCTGTGTCTCTCTCTCTGTCTCTCTGTCTCTCTCTCTCTCTCTCTCTGTCTCTGTGTCTCTCTCTCTGTCTCTCTCTCTCTGTCTCCGTGTCTCTCTCTCTCTCTCTCTCTCCGTGTCTCTCTCTCTCTCTCTCTCTCTCTCTTTCTCTCCGTGTCTCTCTTTCTCTCCGTCTCTCTCTCTCTCTCTCTCTCTCTCTCTCTCTCTCTCTCTCTCTCTCTCTCCGTGTCTCTCTCTCTCTCTCTCTCTCTCTCTCTCTCTCTCTCTCTCTGTCTCTCTGTCTCTCTCTGTGTCTCTGTCTCTCTCTGTGTGTGTGTGTGTAAGTAACTTGACACTGAACACCCAGTTAAAAAATAGCCTCCTTCTCCTTGAACCAACTCTGAACTTGATGCGAGTTACAACTGTTGAAAACTACATAATGTGTGTGTGTGTGTGAGTGATTCTCTTTGAACCCTAGCTGTCTGAAATATCAAATTCTAACATTATAGAGTTTGCTAAAACATCATCAACAAAGTAACAAGCAAATATATTTTTAAGTTCCCTTGAAAAATCACTCAGACAATAGTGTTTTTCTATCCTTGTTGACAAAAACAGTTTCATTTTTACGTTTTTTTCTTCATTAGCAGCACTTTTCTATAATATCCATGTGATTGTTATTAAACCTACTGTTGTGTGTTTGTTAGGTTCGAAGGACCTGGTGGTGAAAGCTCAGGTTCTGGCTGGAGGCAGAGGAAAGGGGACGTTTGAAGGCGGCCTGAAGGGAGGAGTTAGGATCGTCTACTCGTAAGTCATCAATCACAGATGCTCATCCAGGTAGTGTGGAATGAAAAATCTGAGAAGTATTCAGTCCTACGACACCATGTGACTGGAACAGTAGGTCCTTCTGAGATTTTCCTTCATCCACGTTTGTGTAACATACAAATGTGTACCCGGTGACTACACAGATGCACCAGAAGGGTCAGATATCGGGTGACAAATCAAACATCATTGCTTTGGAGTAGAAGGTTGATAAGCCAGTCCATTATCACCTCCTGTCAGGCTGTGAAACTAGAGCCAGAGGTCAACAGCTGGAGCTATTCAGACCCTTAAAAGGTGTTTAGCTTTACCCTCCACCTGCTGGATCAGGTGAGATGTAGATCAAGGCTATTATGAGGATGCTAACAGATGTTATGATAAAAATTTGTAAGTAAGACACGTCTGAGAAGAATAGGAAGAAGTTCTGTTGTTTATGTTAGATTGTGGATGTAAGATGTGTTGTAGACTGTTATTATCAATCAGTCAAAGATACTTTATTAATCCCAGAGGGAAATTAGAGTTTCAGTACACACAATTCTTGAGAGGGTTACATGAGGATTGGTTCAGGTGGAGGGAAAAAAAAAGGCACTTCAGAGCTACCCTCCACTGGGAGGGCAGCTTTGCTCTGCAAAAAAACACCTCAATCAGATATGCAACAGACTTCAGACAACACAACATAAGTGTCCACTGGGTGGGGTGGTGGGTTGGGACTATCCCTACTTCAGTTCCTGCAGCCACGATAGAAGCAGCGCATGTCACCTCGGTGTGGATAGGGGGAGGAGGGTTGCAGTGACTCTGGATGCTTCAGCGGCCTTCCCGCAGTCCCGCCCAGGCTGGGAAAGGAGACAGAGTTGAGTTGCCATAGCGACGGCACATTCCACATATCTTCTGAGGGGGGAGTTTTCGTTGGAGACTTGCAGGCTCAAGGACGCCAGATTCCGATTAGAAATTGTTTTGGGGCCAGCCAGAGATCATTTCCTCTCTGTCTTACAGTTTGTTGGTCCTCAACCTCTCAAAATCCCAATAATTGACATTAAACTATCCCAATCCGTGCTGATTCGTCCACTCTATCCTTGATGGCATCCATCTTTTGTGCCAAAGAATGAATCTCCGCCAAAGTTCCAAGCTTACGATTCATCTCGACAATTATGTGAGTCTGTGAATTCGCAGCGCGGTGCAAACCATCTCTGAGCTCCGGGATCAGGCCAATATTCCTCGACAGCTCGTTAATTTTCCGGTAAGCCAGGGGTAGCCTCCAAGGCCAATGAGCAGGAAACCTGACACCAACACCACGAATATCCACACGTCTTCAGAGTCCTCCACAGACAGCTGAGATAAACAAATCAAGTTCCACTGTTTCCAGGAGTCCATGATGTGTCCAACTGGGTCCGTACCAGCAGGACATCCGGGAGCCCCTTCTCCCGTTCTCATCGTTGAAAAAATGTTATCAATCGCGTTGAGAGACCAACTGACGAGATCCATTTTAGTGAATTTCAGTTTCCAGAAAAATGCAGAAGCAGTAGTGCACCCAGCACACACAGACAGACAAAGGCCTTGAGGATAATATATGGAGGGGAGGAGGAAAAAGCATCTGCACCCTCCAAGAGCCGGAAGAAAGAAGACATTATTGGGACGTAAAGACTGTTGTTTGCGATGGCTCTGTTCTGTCAAAGATGAGAGTGATGTGACTAAAGCGTTCCCGTGTCTACTGGTGTGATTTTATCTTCTTGCTGAAAACATTGATCTGACACAGAAGGATGTGATTTATCACCCGTGGTTAATAAAACACCACCGGGTTAAACGTCTAGCACATGACAGGAGAGTAACATCACTTCTCAAGTCATCCGCTGACATTTCCTGTAGATGTTCGAGTTAGACTGATAAAATATCTGACAAACAGCTGAAGCTGCATCAGAGGTGTTTCCTGTGTTAATAGTGGGACAGTTTCAGTGGCTAGTGTATTTACTAAAACCAGGAAGTTCAGAGACTGATTTTAATCTGGCTTGAACAGAGGTCTGAAGCTTTATTAAACACCAGATAACTCACCTTTACATGACTGGTGTAGGCTGAGCTTGCTGTTAACAGCAAAGTATTCAAATATAATCTGTAATAATCTCCTGTCTGAAGTCGATTTCATCCCAAATGAATCTTTGGCCTTTTTCTGGTGCCCTGTCATCCTCAGACCTGAAGAAGCTCGAGACATTTCATCTCAGATGATTGGTAGGAAACTGTACACCAAACAGACGGGGGAGGCGGGTCGAATCTGCAACCAGGTGTTCATCTGTGAGCGCAGGTATCCACGCAGGGAGTACTACTTTGCCATCGCAATGGAGAGGTCCTATCAGGTGAGCTAAGTCGGTCGCTGCCTTCAGCGGGGTGTTTTTGGGGATTCTAGACGTGCATGGAGGTTAATTATTACAGCAGGGAACAGAACAGAAACACTTTTAGTCCAAGGAGGAGGCATGCTCAGCTGCAGCTTCCTGAGGGTTTGAGCTCATCGGCTCTGACTGGCTCGTCTTAGCAGCAGATGCTAGCAGGATGCTATGATGATCACCGGCTGACCTGTTTTCCTTTTCTGGGATTTTACTTTCAAGTCTTTTTGTAACAATTTTAAAGCAACGAGGAAAGGAAGGGAAAAATGTACCAAACTCCCACATGAGCCAACCAATCACAATACTCAAAACTGTGGAGGAATGTCTGATCAATACATAAAATTAGGGATGTTCCGATCTGATCACATGATCTGAAATCGGCCCCGATCACGTGGTTTCGGACTGATCGGGACTCGGGCTTTACTTCCCGATCCAAGCCCCGATCCGGACTCGGATACTGGGTTCAAATTACAGGAGAGCAACTTGGTTCTCCTTAAAGGTTGTCAGGCTCCCCGATGCCCTTAACCTACACACCCAGAAGGAGCACAAAGAGATCCAGTTTCTACCTTTAATATATTATATGAACTCAGCGTAGGCTGAGACAGAGATGCAGAGCAGCAGGCAGACCGCTGATTATTCATGAACTCCAACTGCATTCTGCACACGGCCACAGTAACATTTTCTAAGTTTCTAAGTGGCGTCACCAAAAATATATAATTAACACACAGTCATTCGTGTCCGTTCATTTTCTCTCTGGTAAGTTCTGTCTGCATTTGAGCATGACGTGTGGACGCGCTCGCGCTGCAGCGCTCGTCACTGGCGCAGCCGGGCAGCGCGGCGCACACTCCGCTTTTTTTGCGGTCAATAGATCAATTTGATCTGCTAGTTAAAAAGTTACTTGCGAGGTGAAAAAGAAGGAAGCAGGCAAGAGTTTTTCTGGAGGACTGGGAGATGCAGGAAGATCAGAGACAGACAGGACAGGAAGACAGGAAATTAAAAACCAAGAAAACAAAACAAAGTTCTTAAAAATAAAATGTAGGTAGATTTATCCCACTACACGTTTGTACCTGTATAAAGCAATAACTTATCAGCATGTAGTATTTATATATGGGCTATATATGGGCTGCATGGTGGCGCAGTGGTTAGCACTGTTGCCTCGCAGCACGAAGGTCACAGGTTCAAAACTCGGCTGCGGCCTTTCTGCGTGGAGTTGCGTGTTCTCCCCATGCATGCGTGGGTTTCCTCCGGGTACTCCGGTTTCCCCCACAGATCACAACATGCCCTATAGGTTATAAATTGTAAGTCGCTTTGGATAAAAGCGTCTGCTAAGCGAATAAACACAATAAACACAATATAGTTGATACAATTCAGATCATCTTTAAAACTCCGTCCCATGCCCAGGGACGTATCTAAGCATTTTGGGGGCCGAGGCAAAATGGACCCCTGCCAGGTATTTTAAGTTGAAGTGCTATCTGTTTTTATATTAGACTTTTTATATTTGCAATAAAGTCCAAAATTGAAGAATTTGTTATTTATTACTTGATTGTTCAAGCTACCTCACAGAAGTGATCTGTTGTTAAAAATTAAAATAAAAAGGTAATTAAATAAAAAAACAAGGAACATTCTGGAACTGTTTCTTCCTTTTCTTTATTTTTTTATGTATCAAAAGTATCGGATCGGGACTCGGTATTGGCAGATTCTCAAAATCAAATGACTCGGACTCGAGGGCAAAATCGGGACATCCCTACATAAAATATTATACAAGTCACGAATCTGCTGCTGCATAAACTCTTTATGGGTTCTGCTTTTCTCTGCTGCTCCCAAATGATGGAAAAGGAGGCTTCCTGGAGTCCGGCGGTGGGTCTGGATCAGGCCATGGTGCTGATCATCAAGATGAGCTCCTTCCTTTTCCAACTTGTTTTGGTTTAAACAGACGTACCACCACTAGGTGGCAGTGTAGTATCAACCTACAGCTGTTTCATACTATTTTGGGTGATTCAGACCAGGTGAAAACAGCATGTGTTATAAATGCCTTCTGAGGTTGTTTTAAAATACTTTGTAAATATTGATGCACGTTTGAACACAGCAAAGGTTTTTATCACCTTTGTAGCTGCAGAGATCAGCTGTGTTGCAGGTTTAGGTGGGTTGTGTCTCTGAAAGGTCCTGACAGCTTTAGAGACACGTTTCCATCTCTGGATGTGAAAAATCACATAAAACTGGTTTATCTAAAAAGCAGCTGCATTCTTGAGTCTAACAAATAATCACGGCTTGTTTCCCAGCTGAAGTGAGTCGTTTGATTGGCCTATTGTAAGGCCCTGTCCACACGTAGCCGGGGATCTGCCAAAACGTAGATATTTTTCTACGCTTTGGCCTGTCATCCACATGAAAACAGTTTTTTTCACACGAAAACGGATCTTTTTAAAAACTCCGGCCAAAGTGAAGATCTGCGTTTTCTCCGTTTTGGGTGTCTGCGTGTGGACAGACAAAACTGGAGTTTTAAGGTCCGCAACGTCACTTTCCGCAACAAAAAATGCTGACATCACGTGTCCGACCTGTGTTTACACTAGCCGACAGCATGGATGCCCTCAGAGCTGCGCTCTGTCACTACCCGATCCATCAATTGTCCAAGCGCTTTCTGCTTGTTTGTTTTTACAAGCGGAATTACTGCTCCTTGCGGAAGACCACAGACGAAGGACGAGGTTAAGAACGGGGGAAGTACTGCTGCCTACAGGTCTGGCATGTCCTTAACAACGTATTTATCCGGGTACGTGTGAACAGTTTCTTTTAAAACGAGGTGGTGTGGATGCAAGTTTTTGGAGGGGCGGATATTCGTTTTAAAAAAAAAAACCCGGCTACGTGTGGACTAGGCCTAAAAGTCTGTTGAACGCTCTGAAAGGAATAGACAGATGCAGTAAAATCATTTGGAGCCACTTTACAACCAGAGGTGATTTTCTTTTCTGTATCAGAAACATCATTTTGATTTCGTCACTGCCAGCTGAACAACGTTGGTTCTGCTGCTCCTCCTGTAATTCACAAAAACAACTTTTTCAACACAAGAATTAAACGCAAAGCTTGAAATGAGCTTTAGAGACACATGAATGTAACACAGCAGCAGTAGTAACAAGGAGGGGCTTTTAGCTGCAGTTATTGTGTTTAAACATGTGTTTTGGAGGGAAAGGAAACTTTATTTCTTTGTTTTTATTTGTTCCACTTACGTTGCACAGGGCCCGGTGCTGATTGGCAGTTCACAGGGGGGCGTGAACATCGAAGATGTGGCAGCGGAGAATCCAGACGCCATCGTGAAAGAGCCCATCGACATTGTGGAGGGCATTAAGAAGGAGCAGGCTGTCAAGGTACAACCTGTAGATTAAAACAGTCACCCAGCTGGAGATGTTCTGGCTGTTTGAAGTGTGTGTGTGTTTGTGTGTGTGTGTGAGACATGGCCCTGATGATTTTTATGATCTTATTTAACAGCATTATTGTGTTTTTGGGTGATTATCAATATTCTCTCTGTGATTTCTACTGCTGGTTTTATTTGTAGTAATTAGTGAGCAGATAGAAATGTTCTGCATCTAATCATCCCTGTAATTCTGGAGCTAGACTCGTGTTTTCTGATAATGAGGATGTGAGCTCCAGCTGAACAGCTGCCTGCTGCGTTTGAGCAGAGGGACTCAGACATTAAAGCTGCATGCCAGAGCTCCACTGCAGCAGCAGCGGCTTCAGCAGGTGCACCGATCCATGATGAATGTTTTGTGTTGCTCTAGGTCGCTCAAAAGATGGGCTTCCCACCCGCACTGGTGAACGAGGCAGCAGAGAACATGATTAAACTCTACAATCTTTTCATCAAGTATGACGCCTCCATGGTAGAGATTAACCCCATGGTGGAGGACTCCTCTGGCATCGGTAACCAAACACACTCGCTCCTGTCTCCATGTGCTCCAGTAACACTCACCGTCATGTTATGGCGTGTGAGGATTAGGGTTGTCACGGTGTGAAAATTTAACCTCACGGTTATTGTGACCAAAATTATCACGGTTTTCGGTATTATCGCAGTATTTTTTTAAACGTGTTACATTTTCAGACAAGTACATAAACCCTATATGTCAGGAAAATATTGTCCTCAGTTTGTGTCTAAATTTTGTCTAAAATGTGTTATTGTGTAATTATGTTGGTTATTTGTATACATATTTCCCCTTTAGTCTTTAGAATACCAATATTTGCCCATAACTTCTTATTTTATGTCTGTTTGATGTCATCATTTAAAAATATTAGATCAGATGTGGGGAAAATGTCATCAGACAGTAATCATTGTTAAATTCATAATTATTGTCGGAGAGAGACCAACTCTAATCTGCCCCTGCGAGCCCCGTAATACATAGCGTCATTTCAACATGGCGGTGTCCGCGACACGGTTTATATGCAGGTAGCGGCGCTGCGGCTGCTTTATATAGCGACTCGTTGCTTTCTCCCTCAACCCAAATCCTCGGATCACGCATTTTAGCTAAAACGCTAACGCTAACCTTAGCTTGCCTTGCGATGACTGTAGAGTTGTGGGTGATGGTCACGCAGATGTGTCATGAGATTTGAAGCGTTGCTGCCTTTCACAGACACTTTTTCTGCACGTGCTGCAAACAGGATAGCCGTCTTCTATCAGCTGTCCCTCGACATTCTTCAAATATCCAAAAGATGCCCGTACTTCCGTCTTTGTCTTCTTTGAGGGATAATAAATGTCCTGAGCGCTGCCGTCTCCTCCTTTGGCCATTATTTCAGCTTTAGCTTCAAGAAAGTTTTGGTTGTAAACAACAAAGTGCGCATGTGCCGCCGGCAATTTCAGCAGATGATACGGTGGCTGGTAAGGGTCACCGTGCCTACACCGCAGCCACGGTAAACCCACCGATATAATATATTTTTTAAAACAAGACGGTTATTATTATTGTCAACAATTTTACCGGGGTTTACCGCTACACCGGTTACCGTGACAACCCTAGTGAGGATGATGCAGTGGCTCAGCTGAACTCTGACATTTAGTCATAAGCAGCTGTTGTAAAGAGGAGAAAAGGAACATCGTCTATAAATCATACAACAACAGATTGGATCTCAAAACATCAAGTATATTTTATCAACAATAAGAGAGAAACTGTGTCTCCTCTGAGACAGGTTATGATCTGGTGTTCAAACATGTGGACCCCCGTTACCCAGTACTGTGATATAATGTCGGCAATATTCCTGTTCTCTCTGCTGAGCCCCCCCAGCTGTCCCATCTTGTGGAGCTCCATGCTGTTTGAATTGAGCGCCGCTCTGCATTAGCCAATAGCATTTGAGATCTGCTTTACGTACAGTTGTCACAGAGCATTTAGTAAGCAAGTACATTTTATTTCTATGTAATGTCCACAAATGGTCAGTTTTCACCTACAGATTGACCTATAGGTCATGGGTCATCTACAGACCTAATTCCATCCTATGAGGTGGATTTTATATTCTATCTGCCAACAAGCCACAAGATCCTGCACTGCTTGTTGACGTCTCTGAATCATAACATTAACATCATTTTCCTTCCAAGGTCCCTCACAGAGCATCCTTTTATCTAAGACTCCTTGCTTCACAGAAGAAAGAAAGAAGAAGATTTAAAATAAAATATGAACTTCTACAACTTATAAGCTAGATAATCATTAAATAAACGTTTGTTTTATTGCTACTTATAATAATTATAATATAATGAAATGCTTTCATTAATCTGTGCTTAATGATTGAAGTTGAAATGAATATTATGATTATGGTTACATTGATTGCATCAGCATGTTTATATGAAGAGGTCATCACCATTTGCACTCACACAAGAACAAGTAAGGTAAAGTTAAACCCATGACACATAAATAGCCTTCACCCCAGATCTGAGCCTCCGGCATCAAAGAAGGCGCGTGATTCTGAGATTCTTGGTAAAATTCCTCAAACTTGTCAACCTCTGGTTGGCTACACAAAATCATAACATGAGAACATTAAAACCAGATTACTCTGGTTTTTTCCTTAGTTCTTGAGTAAGCATCAGACTGGCCATCTGAAAGCAACATCTGAAGCCAGCCAGACCATCAAAGATTTTGACACATTGTCAAAATCTTTTTGCACCTGTGAAGCTGATACCGCAACAGTTCCTGCAGAACAAGCTGATATTGTTTAGACTCCTTAAAGAGTCCCAGACGCGTGGTTCCATCTGTCTGTCGTGACCCGAGACATCAGTGAAATTATGACACGTCTCACCTTTATGTTAATATTGTTTTATTTGACGCACTCCACTTTGAACTGCACCAATCCAGCAACTGCTGCAATTAAATAACTAGTATTAAAGGTGAATACACCAATATTTAAACTCTCAGTGACACACTTTGCAGCGGGGGTGGGGGGGTGGGGGGGGTTGGCATTTAATTTTTCTTGGCGTCTGGAAAAACATCTCCTTTTGCCCCCCTTTATTTGACTTTCTGCCCGTTTATTTTGGTCCAAGATCATTACTGGGCTGGCCCTATTAAACACCTTCTACACCCCTGCTTAGTAGACTTAATGAAGTATTTTTAAGCCAGTATAAAAATGACTGAAACACAAATTTACATATTTGGCATTATTGACCAATATCTTTGATTTAAATTATTTGTTAAGAACATCAAGATGCATTACAGTGAACATTATAATAAAGTACATTTTTTTAGTGCAGAGAGGAGACAACCCATAGAAGCACTGATTTGATCTCATTTCAGAGAAAAATAGAACAGATCAGATGCACCTAATAAATAAAATTACTAACATAAACTCAGGAATCTGTTTCTTTGCTTCATTGTTCTGGTGCTGAAAATATCACTAATGCAGATCAAAGGAGATACACAGATGAATGCACCTCTTATTT